>NW_015150553.1:1052252-1073780 GCF_000732505.1 Cyprinodon variegatus | reverse complement strand
GGAACGACTGGAGTGCTCGTTCATACTGGTTGCACAAGTATGACGGAGGGCATTTCCCATCTGCACAGCATCGAGCAGCTCTTCAGGGGAGGTTACAGCCATTTCTGTGGCACCAACCACCACTGAAAATAGACCAAAAAATACAATAAGATCTGCTGGACAGACAAAATCCTGTTTTTATAATAAGTGTGGACATATTTAGTGTGCTTTTGTGCTCTTGCTATTATACTTAATCAGTCTTAAAACCTGGCAAAGATCACACTACTTTATTTATGTCATTACACACAAAATAACTGAGAATGTGATCTATTCTTTATTAGATTTTTCTTTATTATATTTGAAATTCAGAATTATTACCTGTATTCCCCTTTTCATCTTCTCTGATGTGAAGCTCTTTAAAGTTAGTGTTGATGTCCAACAGGTCCCGTAGCTCCTCTCTATATAGCTCCAGGTAAGAGACCCGCACCACGGCTTTAATGCCGTCATTGTTCTTCTGCTTTGCCAGCAACAAAAACACATCTTGGGCAACACGATCAATAATTCCTCCTTCATCTAAAAGAGATTTTTTTAAATGAAGATATTAATTAGTATATAATGCAACAATGCATGAAGAGAAACAAAATAAAGCTTGTGTGCACAATATTTATCTTTTCTATACTCTGAGAACTCACATTTTAACTTAATATTTAATCTTTAAATATAATTTAGTCTTCTGTGTATTTAAGTTTACTGTCTATTTGTTTTTACAACTGCTACAACTGAGACAATAAAGGCATTTTAATATCTTTAACCCTTTATAGGGCACTCAGTGAAATACTTTAAAAATCAAAATTTTAAGCCAGTAGAGTTATTGGAATCCAGGACAAGACCTTATTACCTTTGGAAAATTAAGAAAAAAAGGATTTTTGGGTGGCAAAAATGAATGTCAATGTAATAACAAGAACTTGCCCGAATATATTAAGAAAAATAACAAATGTGCTTCTATAAGAAATTCGTGAAAAACACTTTTTTTTGGTACATCATAATCTTAGAGGCTTTAATGCTAGCACTGGCACTTATATTATTTACTTTATAAACCTAAATATAACTGTTAACTAGGCTTATTAACTTTTTAACTTTACTTTTTAACCTTTCAATGAGCTTTTTACCTTTTTTTCTTCACTTGTTAACTTTTGTTAACTCATTTACAGTAAGTAATATATCATTCAAGGCCTCATTTAATTGGTCAAATGCCAAAATAAGATGTACAGCCATGTAGCAGTATCTTTAGAATGGCTGGATATAGATCTTGTGATTCTAGATCTCACTTGGGGGGGTTAAAAGATAAATCTAAAAAATAGAAAGATAATAAAAACATTTGTCAATACTTCAGTTCAAACAGCAAAATCTTGTTCTCATTCATTCCAGTATTTTATATTAATCGTTGATAACTATTAATCGAAATTGTTAATGAAAACAGACTTTTTTTTTTTATCTAAATGATATATGAACACTGATGTTCGATAATTAAAGTGAATTTACTGATATGCAAATCGCTTTTACAATATTCAGATTTAATATCCACATTTTTATTTATTTTAAATAAAACTACATACAGTAACTGTGGTCAACTTGCCTTGGCTTCCCCCTCCCAGTGTGTACGTCTTTCCAGAGCCAGTTTGTCCGTAACAAAACACCGTAGCGTTGAATCCACCAAGCAGGGACTCCACCAGCGGCTGGACACAGCTCTCATACACCTCATCCTGGCTGGCTGTGGGTCCGAATGCGTGGTCGAAAGAGAAGAGGCGGTCCGAACCGAGCATCACCTGCCCAGAACCCTGCGGTACCACCCGGACACACTCCTGGTGGTGGTGGAGGAGCTCTCTGCTGAGCAGAGGACGGATACGGACCGCGACCCGATTATAAACATCACTCATTAGGCCGAATTAAACCTATAAACTTACGATGGGGTTCACTGTTTTGACAAAATCGAACCCCTAAATATTTCAAAAATCTGATTTTGAAACATCTATGAGCGATTTTCCTGATATAACAAGACAACCATGTAACAGAACCCACGTTCAACGTTCTTAGGCATTTCTGTTACAGTTTCAGTTACTTCAGCTCTTTGGATTTGTTGTCGACTTGGGTTGCCCGGCAACCGACGCCGATGTGACGCATCTTCCAAAAAGCAGGAAGAATATGGCAGGCCATTTTGACATTTATTAGCTTGACTGAATATGTATATTCAGATCTGAAATTCATTTTTAGACATCCAGAATGTTTATTTCAAATAGGAGTAATGTCATTTTGGATATCTGAAAGTAACGGCCCAATACATATGAACGGGGAAAAGTTACCTCATTTGTCCTAGTAAGAGTTACATTTCAGATATCTGAAATTTATGTTTTAGATAGGAAGAATGTTATTTTAGATATCTGAAATGCTCATTTTGACTAGGAAGAAATGCATTTGAGACATCTTAAATATATATCCAGTCAAGTTAATGAATTTCAAAAGGGCCACTTAAAATTTCTAGATTTCTAGGTAGGCTATTTGAAAGTTTGTTCTTACTAGGACAGTTATATTGTTGGGAGCCTGAAATTTAATTTTTACTAGCAAAAATGTATTTTAGGATATCTATATGTACATTTCGGACTAGGAAGAATCTTATTTTAGAGATCAACAAATGGAACAATAGAGGACAGCACTTCTAATAAATGTCAAAACGGTCTGCCGTTGAAGAAGGCACGGGACAGGTGTCGTGAAGGCAACAGCGCCATCTACTGCATATAGTAGGTTACTGAATTTTTAGAACATAAACCCGACATACCTAACAGCTCTGTGCTCCGGGTTCCCAGTGGAAGCTATTATGGACATTTCATCAGAAACTTTTATATGAACTACAAAATGAAAAATGTTTCTTTTAAAATGTACAGGATTAACCCCGCTTACCTGTATATGTTAAAATATATACAGACAATAAACACCCATTGTAAATTTTGCAAAGAGTATCCAGATCAGTCCTTTGTTTCGAAATCGCAAAGTAACAAGAACATTTTGGAAGAAATGTAATAGCTTTATAACTTGTAATATGGATACCATTTTTTTCAGTATGCTATGAACATGTTATTTCTGGTGTGCATGGGGAGAGGACTAACATATTGAAAAGACTGGCAATTAATCTAATAATATTTGGCAAATTTAAATTCTTATCAATGCTTTTTTCCAATACTTATTAAAGAAACTGGATTATATAAATCCTTTATACACAAGGGTACAAACAAAACAGCTATAAATATATATTAGTGCCTTAAATCAATTTCATTGAATTTATTATAACATCTTTGTGTTGTATTATTTGTCTGTACTGAATGTCTTAACGTGGGTATCTATCCCCCTGGTATGCCTTGTTATATGTTTGGTATTCTGTTTCTTATCCTATGTTTATTTTTAAAGAAAGATGCCTATCAATAAAAAAACAAAAGCTCTATATATCTAGTGCCTATTAAAGAACGGAAATTACAAAACAATGAAAATAAAGACATTTTCTACAATTTATGGATTTAAAAAGTGAGAAGTGCAGTCTTATATAATGCAATCAATAATTGAAACAATCTGTGTTTTGATACAGAAAATATCCCTCCTTGCTTAAGAGTTGGTAATGTCGGAGATTTCCAGAAGAACTGGGGATAAATTATAAAAGTGATTTTTTGGTTGCATTAATTCTTCTATCATTTGTTTCCATGTTCAGTAAATTGCGACTGGTCACCACTTTTCTGTTGTGATCATTGTCTGCACTTTAAAAAAATATCGACACTTTATTTGACCAACAATGCTAAAAAAAAAGAATCTGATTCTCAGCTTCTGATTAAAAAGAAGAAAAGCAAAGCCAGGACTGAGCAAACCAGCTCCACCATTTTAAGGAATCTGGACTGTTTTGTCAGCCCTAATTCAAAATGCAAAACTACTGACCGGGAAAACTTTACACTAGATTGGTTCCTTTAAAGTCTGTTGAATACTTATGAACATTTGTTTCATTTATAAAATGTACAAAGAGAATATTTTAGGATTTTTTTTGCAGTTGGAACAACTTAAGATAAAGCATTGTTAGCTAAAGGCAGCATTGGTATAATCACCAAGAATGATGTACTTCTTTTTTTTCATCTGATCTAAAGAAACTCGACAAGCTGATAAAGAAGGTCGGCTCTGTTCTAGAACTCCTCCAAACACTCTGCAGATGATTCTACAAAAACAAATTCTTCATAAAGTGAATAACTTTAAGGTGAACCGTTCGCATCATCTGCAGGAGACTGTAACAGTGTCTTCAGTCAAAGGCTCCTTCAGATCCAATCTAAGACAGACTGATGCAGAAGATCCTTCCTGCCTTCAGCTATCAACATCTGTTAGAATTTGTTACAGATTTATTTTCCTTTGGGATCAATAACATACTTATCAATCCCACTGACCACTTCAAAACATGCATGATGTAACTAAATAATATAGCTTCAATAGTCACAAAATACATTTGTTATAAAATATTCAATGTGAAAACATTTTCACTGACTGCAAACTGGCCAGTTTTATTTAATCAAAGTTTATTTTACAGCAGAAAATGAAGCCTGTCACAATACTCTGCTTAGATCAGTAGTAAATGCAGCGTGTGTGGTGAATGGGAATGTGGGCCATCTCTTTGTGGTGCTGCTTAGCAAAAGGCCAAAGGTAGAAGTCAATGATAGCAGAGTTAATGCTGCTGACTGCTCCGTCTCTCTCCTGGATAAGCTTCTGCAGACTTTCTTTGATCAGCTCCACAGACCAAATCGAACATCCTCGGATCTCGACCTCCCTCCGATCCCCTGAAGGTAGCAGCTCACCTAAGAGAGATCACCCCTGAGGATTATTTACTTTCTGTTTTCCGTTGGTTTAAAACAGCCACCTTGGAATTTGCCCATATTATATTGAAATTCAGCATGAGAGACTAACAGAGTCATAGAGGAAAATCTGAAAAGTGTGACGTGCATATGTTACAGCAAAGTAATGGGGAATCCATAGAAGCTGCAGACATTCGCAGCTTAGGGAGACAAGAGCACAAATATTAGATGTGCACTTCTGAAATCTGATCTTTTTGAAGAGGTAAGAAAGAATTTAGCAAACATGTGGAAAAAGGTGCTCTGAAACAAAACCAAAGCCTGCATGCAAAACACAAGGTAAAACGCAACATTTGGTTCAATTAAAAACTTCAAGTACAATTCTAATCACATTTTTGTTTATAATAATTTAAATAAATGCCGTAAACTGATAAAACATAATGCATAGCAACAATATATAAGTTGATTCCACACATAAAAATTAAGTATTTGATAGAGTTTGGTGCAGAGCAGCGTAATGTTCTTGGCTGAGATTTTCCCCCTTTAGTGTGACCCCTCCCCTATTCAAAGACAAGGAGAAGGAAAATGGTTGCTGTAAGAATGATCTAGTCAAAACCCAGACCTAAATCCTGTTCATAATACGCGGCAAAATTTCCAAACCGATGTTTGGAGATGCTCTCATTTAAAATCCAAGTGGCAAATTTCCAGATATGCAAAACTGATGGAAACAATGAGCAAAATATATGAAGCAGTAAGTGCCATAAATAAATCATACGCCATAGTATTGAGTCAGGGGTACAGAATATAGAAGCAGGCCACACTTTTCAGATTTATATTTTGCTTCCAGCTCAATCCAACTATTTGAAACTTTGTGTTGGCCAAACAGAAAAATCTTAATAAAAGCTTCTGGTTTTTAAGAAAGACAGAAGGCTGGATGGTAATGTGGTGCAGCAGCAGAGCAGGCGCCCATTTGTGCAACAAAAAACGTGTTAATGTTTTAAAGGTATGAATATTTTCTTAAAGAAAGCAAATACATTAATCAAATCGAGTAAACACTCATGTCTCCATTTCTCACCGTTCTTCAACGCCTGCATCAGTGCATCAGAGTATCGCAGCACTCCCAAATACACGAGTGCTTGAGGGACCCTGTAGTCTGCAAACATGGTGAGCCAGTCCATGTTGATGATGTCACCCTCTCCTCTGGCTTCCATCACACCCCAGAAATCTGCTACTAAGATCTGGGCTCGCTTGTAGAGGGAGATCCTTTTGCCCTTAAACAATAAGCAGATTAGCACAACATTGAATTAATCTTCACTCAGCCTCCAACTACTGAAATTTATTGCTCTTACTTCAACACATTAAGAATCACTATGTAACAGTAGTTTAAGGGTGTCCTTCACAATTTTTTATATTTTACTTAAAAAACACACAAAAAAAATGCTGAAAACTGTGAGCGACCCTTAAGATGAACACTTTTGATCAGCATCAAGATATATGTCATTCTACTTTTGGACAGAAGGGGGAACCATCATGTTAACATTTCTTCAAAGTCCTCCGCAGGCAGTTAGTTTTAAGCTGTTTAAGAGAAATGTAATAGGCTTAATGTGAGGTTTAATAATCAAAGGATTAAATATTAAGAAAGTAGGCTGTGGAAGGTAGCTAACCCTAAGGAGGCCAGAAAACCACAAAGACAGTGGGAGCAACTGACAGTTGATACCTACTGAATATCTTTGCAGTTTGTATAATTTCAGACATTCCTCATCCTTTTCTGTGTTTATTCAGTCCACTGACCTCATAGGTAGCTTCATCCCTGTAGGATGGGATCTTCTCCACAATAAGCTCCACCATCTTCCGAGCGTCGTTTCCAGCCTGGCTGATAAAACTGCGGAAACTTCCTCCGTGTTCCAGCAGCACGCGGCCGCCTTCAGTGAGGACCTGGACAGAAAGATTCAGGTTGTAAAGGACACAGATCTAACATGATAAATGAGATGAGCTGCTCACCATCAACTAGTTTTAGAAAGGGAGTAAATAAATATAGAATTAGAGATGACTGATGAGAAACAACAATAAAGTAATAATATAATTTATATTAAATTTGCTGCCTTGAACAAGGCAAGAATTTTTGCATTGGTACCAGAGGCTTTGATCATTTCTTAATCAACCACATAATTTGGTTGTAATTCAACTGGTTTCTGTTAATACAAATAAGAAGCTTGTTCTTATCTATAAAACAGGACAGGTCGTTTAAATTCCATATTCAGTTGGTATCTAGAACTTCCTTCTATCACCATTGGGACTATTTTGTCAGAGTGAAGGTGAAAACGCATTGGTTATCATCACTATAAAAAAAAAAACATATAAAAACCTTCATCTTATATAGTAATAGTTTGAATGATAAATGAAAAATCAAATTTCTTGTATTTGAGCTTCCTTTTATGAATCTCTGTTAAATCCAGAATGCAATATAAAACTCTCTTTCTAATGCCTAACACCTTACAGGGGTCATGGAATGCAAAACCGAGTTTATATTGTCATAGATGAATAACGATAGTTCAGTGGGTGAAATGGACGTACAGAGAAGTTCAAACCCCATCGGTACCTCCTCTCTTTGCAAATCTCACATTTCTAAACTTCCACCATACAAACTTCCACCCGAGTTGACATAAACTCTGGGATGTTGCCTTATTTGGTTCTGGCCTGTACTCAGAACCTGCCTTACCCCTCATTCTCATTGTAAACCAACCAATCAGCGCACAGCTCACCTAAATATTCCTGAGCATACCATAAAAGGGACTAAACCTGTTTCATTCTGGGGCTTTTAGCCAGGTTTGCATTAGGGCTCATAGAACAGCAAATATGCCATTTTCAGCCCAACCAATGTTACACACCCTATTCAGAGACCTTAAGGACCAGCACCAAATACCCTGTATAATCATTCTATGACCTCTTTAATAAAGGGTTAACTACTGGCACATAGAGTTTCTAAAAGTAGAATTGGAGGCAGATCTTTTACTTTTTAAGACTTCTCTCCTGTATACCCTAAAACTCAAATTTGTATTCTCTGAGCAGACACCCTGTCTACTTTTGAGACTGGGCTTAAATCTTTCCTTTTTGATGAATCTTACAGTCGGATAGGCTCAGGTTATCCTGAGTTATTTCTTTAGTTATGCTGCTATAGGCTTAGGCTGCTGGAGGACATAATGTCCAATTTTTTCTCACTCTATAAAAAAGTGGAAAAACAGAGTAACAAACAAATGTAGGTTAAATGTAGAACCTGGTGACGTTCCTGAAGCATCGGCATGCCCGTGTCATTGTCTGATCGGAGAACGTGTTCCAACTCCTCCACACTCATCTGGGAAAAGTATTTGGGATCAGTGATGGGAACGCCTTTGGAAAGGGAAGGCAAATTATATTGGTTATTATTTATGTTTTATAATGTTTAGTAAAAAAAATTAAAGAATTTTTTTCTGATTTCATGTTTTAAGCTCTACTGAAGCACATTCTAGCTAGGACTATCCGTGCTTTACTGAGAGAAGCTGTCAGAAATATAAAGGGCACAGCGATAACACATCCAGAGTGGTATTCCATACGAGACATAACTGATTCATATCCGGAGCCATTCATGCTAATTATAAATTCACCATCAGCCTCATGCAGAGCCATCAGCAATTTCCCCCGTACTCCGAGCTTACAAAGGGCACACAGACAATAAGTGGCCATAATAAGACCACATTTTTTTATTTTCTGCTAGGAATAAGAAAACAAAAATAGCCACATGGCATAATGCCACCGTGTCATGTACTGTGACACTGTGGCAGCATTTTCTGCCAATGGCTCAGTGTTTGGACTTTTGTATTCACACATTTTCCCCCAACTGGGATAAATCTTATTTTCTTTGCAACCTTTTTTTTCTTCTTCTTCTTTTGTACCATTTTCTCTTCAGTCTACTACCACAGCATGGTGGCTCTGGCTGCCAGGCAGTGTCGAGGTAGATTTACTCCAAAAGGGGTGGATGGAAATATTACCGGTATTACATGATGAATTTATTGTATTACAGGCATAAGAGCCATCATCTACCCGCAGACCTTCCCGCTTAAGGGGGAGAAAGAAAAAGTACAATGTAACAACAACGATGAAAAACAAAACGAGAAGCACATAAAAGCAGCAACTGCAGTTTAAATGTTTGTCATTCCAAATATCTCTGGTGGCACTTTCCTATCTGTTGTGCGTGTATTTGTGTAGTCGCTACTGTGTTTAGGTGTGTGCATCTCCATGTATTCATGTTTGCGCAAAAGGAGGCAGAAATTAGAACAGAATAGAATCAAAAAATAATAGAAAATCCCTTTAGTGTCCCACAATGGGAAAATTCTGGTGGTAAGATGAAATTGAAATTTGGAGGTGGTCAAAAACAAAAGATGAGGGTTCAGTGAAGAAATCCTACCAAGCCTCCCAAAGATGGCAAATGCAGAAAAGAATAGAGAGAGAAAGAGAGAAAGAGCTCATCCTGAACACCAACCTACTTCCTTCTGCTCCTTCTCGTTCAGATCAAAACGGCAAAAGCTAGAATTGAGGTACATGACGTAGTGAAGTGCTCTTACCTTCTTCCATGGCTCTGGTGATGGCAGCACATAGGGTCATGTAGCCAGTGTAAGTGGTGCCTTTATAGGTCACCTCACACTGCTGTGCCTCGTTCTCTGGCCAGAAGGAGAAGTTCATGGTATCGACAACAAATACCCAGTTTAACGCCTACAGGGTTATTAAAAAACCATCGTTAAGTAGAAATCACTGGAAAGTGGAATAATCTTTACATAGTTTTGCACAAACATTTAATCAGATGTTCGTTTTAATTAGTTTCATACATTACAGTGGAATATTATTAAATCTTTTTACCTTTCAATGGTACAATAATTATTTTACTAAATTCAACACATAACAGTCTGAAAGTTTAAGACTGAAAATTAATAATTTTAATAGTGAAGTAATATTGTAAATAATAAAGATTTCGGGATAAATTATTTAAGATAAAAAAATTCACATTTTCGGACTCATTAATATTGTCTTACAAGTGTCCAAATGTTGGGATGTTAACAATCCTTACATTTAAAGATTAACATAAAAAAAGGAAAGTTCTACATTGTGTGTTTACTAGATAATTATATACTTGACATTTTATTTTAGTACCATTTTGATTTAGTTCTTCCCTAAGCTTGACATTATGTGGAACACCAAGTTACATTTTTTAATTAACAAAAACGTTGTTAGAAAAAGAAAAAAACCTGTAATATTCATAATTCAAATTAAATCTAATTTAACCCAAAAGCAGCAAATTCTTCAAAAATGTTATTTGGTTCAAATGATTTTTCTCATTTTTAATTTCAGAACATCAATCCGCATTTATTTGTAATGTATTTTTGTCATTCAACTTTTGAACATTTTGTATTTTATACAAACTATAAAAAATGGTAATATATTATATATATATATAAAAAAAAAAAAAAGGGAACATCCCCTCTTCTAACTTCTCTTTGATTCTGTTTAAACCCATCTATGGAAGCAAGTGATTTTTTACATTTGCATTGAGCTGAAAGTTAATTCAGCCCTGTGGTGCTGAGAAACTCCCCTGATCAGAGCCTGGTGCTGGAGCCAGAGGATTGGCCATCTTCCAGCCACTAGCTGTCAGGACGTCACTGTGTCTGAGGCCGTAGAGCATCTCTGCTACCTTCTGCACTCCAGCTTCCTCGATAAAAACGTCTCGACTGTGCTGTGCCACAAATCGCCCAGATTCCCTGGGAAGGAGAGGTTTCTCCATGATCACTGCTGCAAAACTACAACGGAAAAAACAAGAAAACATCCCATATTAAATGAAAGGACTCGGTTTCTCAGAAACACACATCAAACACAAATCTAAAGAATATATAGCTGGTTTTAAAATTAAGGCTAAATATAGCTTCCATGATAATGCTTCAGTGCTAATAGCAATTTTACAGTTTTCAATATAATTTACTGAGGAGGTGTATCATGCTCAGGTCTTGAAGGCTATCGTTCAAGGACAGCGTTGGGATTTTTTATGAGATAAAACAGAGCCTATTACATTTCTAAAATTAAATTAAAAGCATTGACAAGGACAGCCTGGAATGTGATTTTTTGTCTATTCTGCCTCAAAAAGGTAACTTTCAGGATTTCTCCTGATCAATCTTCTTATTAACTCTAGCTATGGAGAATCATCCCCATAGCACAATTCTGCCATCACTATGTTTCACAACATATGTTGGCGGATATGTAGGGTTATTTTGTTTCTTCACAGAATTATAGGTGCACACTTTTCTTCTGTGTAGAATCCACTAACTATTTGATTGATCTCTATAGCAGGGGTCACAAATGTGATGCCCACAGGCACCAAGGGGCCCTCAAGGACCACATGGGGTGCCCTCAGCATCTTAATAATGAAGTATGGTAGCCTACTTCTAAACATGCATGAGCCATGAGCACCTTTTCCAGACATTTCTTTTTTTTTGAATAAAATTCAATCAACGGTTTTGAATACTTTAACGAGGAGCAGCAGATGTTTTTTTTTTTTTGTCTGGTCACCAACTACACCAAAAAATGACAGATTTATTAAAAAGTATGAATATTGTGTAACATTAACAGGAAGGGCAAAGTCCACCAACGGTTTTAAGTTTGATTTTTTTTTTCTTTTCATCATATCAATAATTTTGAACATTTAAGCATTTATAGGGATTTCAAAAATGACAAAATATTTAGGTGAATGCTGACTCCTCAGATTCATAGGTCTGCCTAGGACTCTGTGCCCATGGAGCAGCCCTTACCCTTAAAAAGGTTGGAAACTCCTGATCTGCAGCTTCAACTTGAAATTTAGGACTTTTTTAACTGAAACCTGCTTTGAACTTCTCAAACATTTAATCCTCCATCCGCCTGCTTCTTAGCGATGTCGTTTAAGTAATGTTATTTAAAGCACCGTCGAGGTGTTTCATATATAAAGTAACGCAGACGTTAACTTTAATAATGAAGTATGGGACTAAACATGCATGAGCACTGAAATTCTATTCTACACTTTTTCCTGCATTAAAAAAAATAAAATTCAATCAACGGTTTTGAAAACTTTAAACGAGAAACAGCAGATTTTTATTTTTTTGTCTGGTCACCAACTACACCAAAAACTGACATTAAAAGGTATGAATATTGTTTAATATTAACAGGAAGGGCAAAGTCCATCAACAATTTTAACATTCGTCAGTGCTGCATTTAGTTACCATCTGTACCACTTTAAACATTATCTTTGAACTTACTATTAGCTTGTGGCTCGGTTCTGCTCAGATGTTTTTTTCCCCATTACTAAAAGCAAAACACGACCGCTTTGTTTCTACTACCGGGTTTGTAGCTGTCAACCAATCAGTGAAACCCTCCGTCTGATCGACCAATCACAACAAGGAAGGAGGGAGCTCGTTATGCGCATGCGCGGAAACCATTCCAAGCAAACCGTTTGTGAACATGTGGGGATACAGAGAACCGAAAGAGTAGTTTAATTTACTTTCTTAAAATCCTCTGTTGAATTTTAAGATTTCTAGTAACTGAATCAAGCAGTCATTGATAATGTTAAAAATCAGAAAACCATATTCAGTAAAAAGTGGTATTTTTATTTCTCTTTAGATTTGACATTGTGAGGTTCACAACAATGAAGAGAAAATGAGTTCAGAGCAGAGGAAATTGCAGACAAAATAGAAAAGATCAGCGTGTGTCCAATAACTAATATACTACCTTAAATCTTTAACTACCAAAACAAACAATTTTTGGAGTTACTTCAGTATTTTAAGTTTATTTTTTCCCACACCACTACAGAGTTTGTACAAATTATTCAATTCTATTTGTACAGAACTCTGAACATAAGCATTGCAAAATCAATTCTACAGAGCTAACTTTACCCAGAGCTGTTAAAGAACAAAAGGAACATTGTACATTCTGTATGTTACACAAATTTGTAGGAGACAACCAAAAGCATACAAACCCACACACACACACAAACATCCACAATTATGCATAAAAACAAACCAAATCCATCCAAAAATAAAGGTTAAGTTTATTATTTGAGGAAAATCTGACTTTTTGATGAATGTGTCACATTAAAGAAAAAAAAATAATAATCAAAGATTTCTGACAAACTGTTGGACTACACTTAAAAATGCAGATCTTCTACATTTTCGTGGATGCGCAGGAATGTAGGACATTTATTTAATTAAAAATACAAAAATAAAATAAAAAATAGACACCCACAATCCAGAGTAAAAATCTGAAGGGGGATGTGTTGGACCAGGGCAAAGAGATTTGAGAAGAGGAAGGGGGGGTCAATCCAAGTTGTCTTCAATCTGCTCCCTCAGGGGTCTACAGCAAATGACCAGAGTACTGCTTCACACTAAAATGAAAACAAATACAGAAAAGGCTAATTAAAACCGCAAAATATTAGATTTTCTAAAAAAATAAATAAATTTACAGCTGCAACCAGAGCAGAATAAATGTGAGAGCAGAATGATTTGCAGGATGGCTGGCCGAGAAGATGATATGATTTAGGATGAGAAAAGGAGGAAAAAGAGGTGTGGCTAGCAGGTGCAGAACAGAAAAGGGTAGACAGGAAGGAAAGGGGAGGTGGAGTTTGTTATCATGGCAACAGTACACTACTCATGAGACAGAGCAGGGGGTCTGAGGATGTATTAGCAATCGAGCAAAGCTCACATGGCATCAATAAGGAAATAGTTTGTATTATACGTGCCTACTGGTTGCCAAGGGAAACAGAAGAGGAGGAGCCTGTGCTATTTGGCAGACTGTGATTTGTTGTTGCTTAATCTAACTAAAAACAACAAAATCACTAGTCTTCCACACAGCAGCAGCCAGGGAAGAATCGATTCCACTCCCTGCTTCACAGTGAAACGGCTTTGATGGCAAATGGAAAACCCTTCTTTTCCTTTTTCATTCTACTGATCAGATTTTACTGGATGAGTGTGAGTCAATCAAAAGTGTCACTCACACCCCCCTTTATAAAAATAACTGATATTATGCACCTTATTAAGCATGCCTACTCCTTCACAGCCATTTCATGTAAGAGGAAGGTTTGAAGTAGTTGCAGGTTGCATGGGGAAGAAAGGAAGGGGGTTAGTGAAGAGACAGCAGGCAACAGAACCGTACAACCCAAGAAAAACTGGGCTGTCTGATGTTAGAATGGGATTAATACAAAAGAAAATAATCTTATTGATCAACAGTGTGTGTTAAATTAAAGAAGAAAAAAACAACAACAGGATTTTATGTTCTTACTAAAAATATTACATATAGAACAATAATATGGAATTTAAGAGCATGTTTTTTTTAGGTTTCAAAGATATAATTTCAAGAAATGTGTGAAACCCTAGGGTAGTAATTCAGGAACATCTATAAAATGGAATAAAAACCAGGGGGAAACACAAACCTGTTCTGTAAAAGGTACTGGGCATTCTGGATCTGGTCCTGGGTACCAGTGATGGTGATGATGCGATCCTCTGAACCCTCCAAAGGTTCATCAATCTTTATAGAGGCCCCAGACTCGTGGCGAATCTGTTTAATCCTCTGGCCTCCCTTTCCAATGATGGACCCAGCCAACTGTTTGAAGAAAAGGCAAATGAAAAGAGTCAGGGGGGGAGATGGATCAGATCTGCCAGGTCTTAGGTTTTTTCCTGACTTGAAGAAAATATGCTAGTTTCTTTCTTTTTTTTGTTGGAGTTTGGAATCCAATGCAAAATGCCTTTCTATTAATTTAATCTAATGCCATTAATCTAAACTGAATTTGATTATACTAGTGTTAAACATAAATCCAAATAAGGTCTCAGATTTAAAATATTAAATGTTTATTTTACATTTAGAATTACAGGATCACAAAGTTTATATTGTTTTTTATTCAACAAAATTTGGCTTCCTAATAGGAAAACTGTGGCACTAACCACGTAGATGTTGAAATAATTTACCACACAAGAATTAAAGTCCATGAAGCTATAGTGTCAGCAGAGCTTTTACTAAGCTTTCCAAGTTTTGGAGTCGCACTCACGTCTTTAGGGATTGTCACTTGTGTGGTAATGACAGGACCGCCCATGTCACTGTAGGAGCCACGTCCACCTGATGGCCGAGTGAAGAAAGGTAAAAACCAAAGCAAACATGCAAAGAAATGCAGACTGTAGGAAGATACAAGAACCCAAGAAAACCCAGCATTTCTTTGTACCAAAATTGCTGAGCACTGAAAGAACAAGGACAAATTTTTAAGAAAGAAAAACAATGAAAACAAAATATACCTTTTTATGACTAAAAGACTGCCACGTAGTAACACAGCATGATGGTGTGTTTGTTGCACGAGTGCATGTTACACTACAAGATGAGTCACTTAAATGGTTGGAAGAAAAGTTGTAGAAGCAGGTTGCTCATAAAATCAGCGCAGTTTCTTTTCCCGTATAAAAATGGTTCAATCATCAGTCTCCAACCACATTTTGAGTGACATCTTTGAGCAGTCTATTGAGAGGTGGTTAGCTTAAAATTAAATAATACAACGAATCGAATCAAAAATCAGTAAAAATCTTAGACTAGTACTGATTGAGGGCAAAGGAGGAAGACTAACCTGACGGGTAGCTATCCCAGGAGGAACTGTTATCTGAGCGGGACAGAAAAAACGCAGATTGTTGACTATGTGATGAAATAATTGAGTGTCTACCTAAACATGTGACTCCAAGAACTGCCAAGGACAACACACCATCAATTTGTTGTTATAGTAAAATGTAAAAGAACAAAATTTAAAAAACAAACAAGACCGCTCTTGTGCCAAAAAAATAAAATAAAATAAATAAAAGAAACACAAAAAAATAACCTTCCTTTAACATGAATCACAACTGCAATGCCCTTCCACAACACCCCAAACATATTTCTCATCATCTTGTCCTCTTCCTTCCCTCCTGGGAAGAAAGCTGAGGCCTGCAGTTTTATGTATGCAAGAGCCTTGAAACAACAATAAAAGGCAGTTTTCTACTCACCATATCCACCACCGCTCTGCAGGAAAAAGATAGAACACAGAAGTGTTACAGCAAGAAAACCAATAAATTCCTGTCAGTGTTCTACAGAGCTGAAATAAATGGCTACAGGTTGGTGAGCATGGATGCAGCGCTCAGCCTCATTCGGAGTAGATCCAATTGAAAGCCACCCAGTTTTCATCCATGAGCCCGACTCCACCTCCTACCCCCATCCATCCCCCTCTTCCTGTCTCTCCTTGCATCTCTATCACCCCCCCATTTTCAGCTGCTGCTGTTGTTGCCAAGGCAACAAGCAATTCAAAAAGCTGTTGCCCAGCAACAGCAGGCAGTTTCCTGCCAGGTCTCAGGAAGGGAGGGAAGAGAAAAAGGCAGAAAGAAACCTTCCAGTCCTTCAAGAAAGCATTATGAGTGCTTAGCAACCAACCATGGCCACCCCCACCTCTCCACTCCCAACATCCTCTCTCTCTCTTTGCAGGAGAAAACAGGCTGGCCATGAAAAATACACAGCAAGAGGGCAATTACAGCCGATTATTATGGGGTGTCTCCGGCTGAGGTGATTATGGTCATTTGGTGGGATGGCTTACAACGTGCAACCTGCTTTGCATCCATGGACACAACTCATTTGTTTTGCCACCAAAATACTTTGATAATGGCCATAAAATACACAATCACAACATATTGTCTAGTGCTAGGACTAACCAGTGTGTTAGCCTGAGAATGCTCACGCCTAATAGAAAGCGAACAGCAGAGCTGCCTGCATTTAGCAAAGGGTCACTAACCATGTTATCGCTGTAGCGATCCGGTCTGCCTCTTCTGTCACTGGCGACGCGGAAGGGAACAGACAGGCGGAGAGGGAAAAAAAATAAAGATGCTGGATGAGTCGGATGGGAAAGAAATAGAAAATACTTGGGAGAAAAAAAATTGAAAACATTCCACAGAAGATTTCTGGTCTAGGTCAAACTGCACACACACGCTGAGCATGATTACAGTATAAACACATTTCCTCCCAACCATCTTCCCACACAGTAACAGGAACAGCTCTGACAGTGTTATGGTGAGAGGAGTGACAGGTGGTGGAGATGCTGATTAGTGCCAAATGCTGCAGTTATTTCCCTCCTGAAGACTGAGTACAAATAGTGAAAATACCTAAAAAAGTTGTATGAGAAATGTGCTCTTGTACTTAACATAAAGGCTTGATTTCTTTGCATAAACCTTTAATCTGGAGATCATTTGAGAAAAGGTAAAAATTTGTAGTTTTATAACATGCATGTCTGACAATTTAGGCTAAAAGATAAAGGCAAAAAAAATATTCCATATGCATTTAATATATTGGTGTATATTGGTTGAGATTTTTTGTACTTTTCCTCTTTGAAGGTTTTACTGTAACACTGAAGCACCAAAATAAATAAAGTAGGTGCATTACAGACTATAAGGGGTCAGTAAACTGGGAAAACATACAGCAAGAGGAGCTTTTTTCAAAAAGATCACTAAATGTAAATAACTGACTGCACTGTATACAGTTTGAGGCCAAGTAATTCTTAACCATATTTGTAAAATGAATGGTGATCATAAAGAAAATCATGATGTTGTAAAGTTCCAATTGTTGCAGGATAATGGTTTCAACGCTAGTAAGCCTACAGTTTAAAAAAAAACAACACGGTAAGGTACTGGAAATGTTTTTTTTTTTTCTTTAACTATTTGGGTAAAATATTCTTTTCACTGCATTTTTTACCATTGGTTTTTGGAGTTTAGTTTTGGGGGTTGGAAGCAGTAACTTACTTTGACCTGTCATCTGAGCCGCGGTAGGAGTCATAGTAACGATCGTCTCTGCTGAAAGCATGGAAATAGAGAAAATGAAACAACCAACTGTCAGCTTGAAAGAATATTAAACATAAATAGCTTTTCACTAAAGAAGGTAGCATCAGCTTACAAATTAAATTTTGGATATTACTTTTCATAAAATAAAGCTGGTAAAATATTTGAATTTGTCTGACTGAAAAGAAAGCATTGCAGACAGATTTGTGGGGGAAAAAAAAACCAAATAGCTAGGTTTACAGTCGAGAGCACACCAACCAAGACACGGCTATGAAATTTAGAGGTGATCTCTGCCTCTAAAGTCTTGGCCTTGTCGCAGCACTCCTTGGTTTCAGTTGGTGTGGTCTTGAATAAAAATAGCTACAAATGAAGGACATCTCTAAGGTATAGAAACACTTAAAACTCAAAGACTTTATATAAATTGAGGAGACACATAGTCCGTGTGGATTAATTAAGAATAAAGTTGAAAAAGGAAAACAGAGCGTACCCTCCTCTGTATGGGTGTCCCATCGGCATGCTACGTGGACGCCCATTTCCTCTGCCAACCCTGCTGGGGTGGGGTGGAGGAGGACCCCGGCGTGGGCTAATATCATCGTAATCGCGCCGCGAGGGAGGCAGCGGGCCGCGTGCTCCTCTGCTGGAAGGCATTCTGTCATATCCACGATCACCACTGGACCTGCCTCCGCGCATAGGGAAGCCTCCCATGAGCCTACGGCCGCCTCCCCTTTCCTCAAACATCATGGTAAAACCTCCATATTCATACGTTTCGTCATAGAAGTTTGGATCATAGGGCTGTGTACGGCCTTTTATTGGAGCCTAAAGGGAACAAAGTTGTATTTTAATTCCTAAATGTTAAAAGTAATGTTGTACATTGGTATTTCTGTTCAATATCCAATAAACCTTTTATTTTTGTGATGAAAAAAAAAGATCTAAATAAAGTAATTTAGCTCAACACAAGAGTAAATTCCAAATCAGAAAACTTAGCACACATAAAGCACACATAGCATTCATTAACAGTGGTAAATCATTCTTACATCAGAGATGAGCTCCAGCATAGTCTTTATACACTCCACCACCCTCTCCATTTTACCACCAACCAGCACTACACGGTCTGTTGACTGGGGACAACACTCCTGAAACAGCTTGATGCTGGTCTTTGTGTTCTACGGAGACACAAAAAAAAAAAAAAAACATTCATGTATAGATACAGAGGGGAAGAAAGAGCTCCAAGACACTTTAAACCAAAATTCTCTAAAACTAGGAAATCATTGATATTAGAACTGATGAAAAGACGACACACTGCCCCCCACCTGATATACCTAAAAAGACTTATAAACACAAACCTCACGAAGCTCTTTGATCTTTGCTCCTTTAACTCCAATGATGGAACCCGCCAGACTCTGATGGATCAGCAGACGGAGCTCACAATCAAAGTCGTTGCCGTTGTACTGCTGGTACTGTTGAAATACAAGTAAATATCTTCATTAACCTCTCTTAAACACGCCCTTTCATTTTCTGAAAAAATAAAATTAGTTTAGCTAAAATGTTCTGTCCAAACCTTCTAGAATTACCTACTATATTTTCCTGTTAGGAAATATTTATAAACTTAAAACACACTATCACAAAAACACAATGTCACTGTAAAACTAAAAACGACTCTCCCATCACTCTTGTTCTGACGGCAGTTTTAAGATTGGTCTAAATGGTCAAAACTTCCAGACAAGTTGCTTAATCTGACGCAACTTGTTTTCTCTGCAGTAGCATAACAGACTTTCTATTATTCCAACTAATGTTTGCTATGAAACCTCCCAGAAATACATAGCAGCCTTTATTTGTTGAAACTCGTATTGTTGCAACATTAACCAACACCATCAAATATGATGTAATAAGGAATAAAAACAAGTCAAGTTTAACCAGTGTATTAACTTGCAGGTAATCAAAATAAATAAATTTAAAAAAATTGATTTATAATGCCTACAAGTTAACTTCATAAATACATAAAAAGAACTCACTTCTTCCAATGTGGGGATAATCTTCAGTAGGATTTCTCCAATAGTCTCTATGTCTGCACTGATGCTCAGGATTCTTCATAGTTTATCCACCAATGACAAAACAGAGCACAGCAACAGAGACAGGGTGGGGTAAGGGTGCCCAGAAGGCATCCAAGGGGAGAAAAAACAACGTTTCAAATTATTGAGTTCATTTATCACCATCTGTCTAACTCAATTAGTTACACTACTACAAATAAATAATTATTTTAAGTTTCCTCGTATCTTACTCTAAGTTGGTGATATCTGTATAGCGAAGATAGCAAAAAGCTTGCGCCAAAATACATCCTTGCCCAGAAAAAAGCAGTACAGTGGAAAAACTAAAAAGGACCCAAAAGAAAGACGAACTGGTTTTGGCGACCATTGAGGAAGCGAGATGGGGAAAGTGAAGTTTTAGGAAGAGATTTGTGCCATAGTAAACTCTAGTTTTATGGGAAAGGTTGGTGGATGCACACCACAAATAAAACTTTCTAATTGAGGTGACAAATCAGGCAAGAAAAAAGGAGGGTTTTTTAAACCTTAGTTTTCATGTTTGAATTTAATGAAAATAGCGACCAGAATATTGTTGTCTGTATCCACCATGTCAATAAAATAGTTTACTGATAAAGACAACTACAGCAAGTTATACATGGAAGCAGCAAAAGCCTGAAGATATGGAAAGGTAGGAGTAGACTACACTATTGTAAAGTTGTAAATTTCTATAATAGGGTTTGGATGAATCTAAATTAAAGCGAATCACTAATGAAAGGACCAAGTAAAAGCCTTTTGTTTTGTTTTTTAACTCCAGCAAATAAAAATCAGGTGACACAGAGCACAGACACGGAAATAAACACTCACTGTTGGGGATTCAAATGAAAAATATCTAAATGTCATCAGGAATTCAAAGAGAAAATAGTTGAGATGAGACTAAAGGGAAATTAGTTCATTAAACTAACAGTAAAACCAAAAACACTGTTATATTTATATATAAACAAAGATTTTTGAAAGGAAAGGTAAAGATACAGGACAGATGGCCACAAATAAAAGAGAAAACCTAAAAAAATAAAAATAAAAAAAACCCAACAACAACAAACAACCCACAACAGATTTTAGCATTTTTTTTTGACAGTGGAGTGACCCTGACAACACCAACTTTAGTAACAATTCTGGCATGACTGCAAAAATGGCATAGAAAGTATATTAGCATGTTGTTTAGCAGAATTAACAGGCAGAGAAGGATAAAAATTGCATTTAGGCTCAGGCTGAAACACTTTAAATCTGTTTAAACATAGTGACTTGACAAAAGGCAGGACTACAAATTATTGTTCACTTCTTCTTGTTTGTTTGACCTGTAGTCAGGCATTGAGAGGGAGGAGCTTAGGGACATACCGCTCAGGCCCACTGCTGTCTGGGACTGACACACTGGCATTGTACTGGGCGTGGCATGGGCAGGGGCCGGGGCCATTCGAGCACAGATGTCAATCAAGTAACACGCCCATTTAGGGACAGGGCACGATTATGGGCGGGGCCAACCAGGGTGTCAGGTGGGCGGGCGCAGGAGGGGCCATCCAGAGCATGGGCAACAGAGGAGGAGGAGGAGGAGGAGGAAGTGGGCAAAAAAGTAAAGAGTAAAAATAATAAACAAGGGAGAGGGGAGAGGAATACATTTTTAATATACAGGCTCTGCAGTGTTGAAATGTGATTTTAAATTGATTCTCTCAGAGATTGGGTTGTCAAAGAGAGAAAAGAAGAAACTGACATTGGAAAAAGGGAAATGGCATATTATAG
>NW_015150553.1:1029843-1048278 GCF_000732505.1 Cyprinodon variegatus | reverse complement strand
AAGTCATTTAGAATGTTTTTAGAGCATAAACTGTAGTGTATAGGATTTCCTAAACGCGCGCACATGCGAGTTCACAATCTACGGAAACCTCGGCAGACCAAACCAGATGAAAGTGCGCATTCAGCTCGGCAAAGAACTCATGCTCTTCCCCAACAATGAAGTCCTCAGACATTTTTCTTTCGTTGTTTATTTCTTTGCACATTTCTTCTTCTACGCTTGCATTATCGGCAGAGCAGACGCTGAATGCGCACTTCAGTCAGAACTCTGAGATTAAAGTCAGAATTCTGAGAAAAAAAGTCAGAATTCTGTTTTTTTTCCCTTATTAAACTGAAATAATATTTAAAAATCTGTTAACTTTTTTATTTTTTTTCTGTGGCCTAATCCTCCTCTGTATATCTCTCACTGTTTCTACAGGTCACACAATTATTTTTGCTGCAATAAACATCCATCCAAAGTCAAATTCTCTGTTTGTGAAAATCATTTTCTTTTATTATTTTGTTACCCATCACTCAAAAAAACAAAAACAAAAAAAAAAACTAATGCAGATAAGGATGTTAGACTGGGGGAAAAAATCTGTATTGTTTTTGGGAAGTGGAAAGTACAGCCAGTGTGGGTGATTCTTAACCTATATTCTTTTCATGCTAAATTGGGAACAATTAATTCTAAAAGACATCTTATTATAAAAGGAGAAAAATGGCTAACATATTAGAAATGTCTGTAAATAAGCTCCTAATTTTTATTCTCTGTTTTTTTTGTTTTTTTTTCTCCACATCTTAAGAGCAGAGTTTTGTCTGTAATTTATCGACCGCTTTTTGACAGGAATGAGTTATTTATTTGTATTCTAAACCTGGCCTCCTTTATGATTTCTTTCATAGTAAAGCAGTGAAAATCTGTTATGGAGTCTAATCCAACATTTCCCTACTCTTTGTAACCTGAACTCTTTTTATTTTATTTTATGTTTTTTTTCTGATGACCAAAGGCACCATATAAAGCTTCTAGTGTGGTGCACTACTGAGGGAAATAAAAGTTGAAGTGAATTTGATATTACATGTATCTTGGAATTATTCGGACTATAAGGGCTATAAAACCCATGAGCAAAAACTCCGAAAAAAAAAAATGATCAAAGTTGATTTTTATCTTTTAGAGCGATTCACCTCTAGTATGGATCTTGTTTCATTCACCTTGACTGCTAAATCTGACACTGATCTCAATGATTGGTAAAACTCATGGTATGATAATAAGTTCCAAATAAAATAAAAATAAATGTGGTTATTCCCAATCGGTAGTATTTTTCTTTTACTTTGAAAGTCCCAAACCCTGATTATTTTTTGGTTACTACAGAGATCAAACCATAGTAGGGTAGGTGATGATCATGAGAAATAAAATGACACCTCCTAGTCTGAAAGAACAAAAAACATGGTTTCTGTTGCAACAGATAAGACTTTTAGTGTAAACAGCCCGTATCCATCATGCTGGGTGTCAGCTGTACCAGCTGGTGGTGGCGTCATGTGGGGTATGTTTTGTTGCACTGACGCATCTCTCATACGCCACAGTGGACCGAAATATTGCTGCTGAGCAGCTGTGTCCTTCCAGGGCCAAAGTCTATCTCTTTTCCAACAAATACTTCTGGAAGATATTTCTTCCATTTTCCCCAAGGGGCACATTGTTTTCTTATGGTTTCACCGTCACCATGTTATCAGTTTATTCAAGTAGGCCACAAGGTCCCTTGAAGTCAATTGTCCTTTTTTTTATATAATGATGGAGACAGTCATTAATAAGAGATGAATAAGCTGCAGGCATTTGGTGATACTGATTCACCCTGTGGTGAAGGTAACCGTTTGTTAAATCATTGCTTTGACTAATTCAGCTGTTTTAGTGTGTATCATTTGATCTCTGGCAGGGTCAGTTTTGACGAGTCATGTAACAAGTAGGAATAAACCGATGGGCAACCGTCTTTTTGAAACTAAGAGATTTAGTGGGATTTTTCAGAATTTCTGTTTGTTTGCTGAACAATTTCAGGTTCTGGATCAGTGGCTCCTGACAGATCTGAGGGACCTGGATTACCCGGTTCTCCCTGAGGGACTAACCCAGGCCCAGAAGACAGAACTCAATGGTGCCTTTTGTGTCCAGGTGCTAGTCTTCTTTTTTTTTTTCTGAAATACATAATTTCTCACCTTTTCAGAATTTATTTCCGACCTGGCCAGAGATGAGAAATTTCTAAACATTGAGAAAAATACATTTCTTTTTTTTTTTCTTCTTCTTTTTTTTATGAAAATGAAACGTAAAATTAAGCCCTTGCTTAATTGTCAACAATTGCAGTTTCTATAAAACCATTAAATGGTTAAATCCAACAATAGAATTTGTCATTTCAACCATTACATTGGAAAGAAAGGGGTTCCTGGGAGGGAAAGCCAACATGACTTAATATGACTGGAGAGGTATGATATATTATTAGTGGGGATGCTTTGTATTACATAAATGCCAACAAATCAAACAGTGATTTGATTTATAGAGCACCTTTCAGTCAAATATATCCTAGTGTCTCACAAAAGTTAAAAATGGAGGCTAATAAGAAGAAATAAGAAACGGTCAAACTAAAGTTAAAACAAAGCGGAATATGATTTCATGAAATAAAGAAAACCAAGGAAATAAGATTTAATTATTGGCCCTTTTAAATTCATCATTAATATGTACTTGTTCTGAAAACAATGAAATGTTTTTCTTTGCACGAAACTAATAAAGCTTCATAAACCTTTTCAGGATCCCAAGAAGATGATTTGTTTGTTTTGTACATTTCTGTCATTAACTCTTATATAAAAAGTGATTCTTCTGTAATTCCAGTGCTGATTGGAAAATGTGTATTTAACTCAGTCAGATATAAAAACAGCTTAAATTTCTATTTCTGTCCTTATGAGGAAGCAGAATGGCTATACTTCTTTGAAGACCTGTCTAAGAAGTTGGATTTTTTTCCGATTGCAAGTCACCATCCAGGAGTAATGAGACATGCCTGTAGTAGCAGAGAGAACACTGGTTTATATTTTATAATAATAGTTTCTGATAGAAAAGGTTTACTTTGTAATTCAGTTTGCAATCTTAATTTATGTAACGACGGTTCATTTGCTTGTATAAAATACAGTATTAAGTAAACAGCTTTTTCATGAAAAAAAGAAAAAATTAAACCATATTGATATTTTTGTGTAAATAAATCTTTGTTGCGCCGATGCCATTTTGTGGCCCCGATACCTGACTATGCAGTATTGGAGAATACCATGCCGATACCATCTGTTTGAAATTTATGTGTGTGTATATATGAAGAACTGCATACTACTTGGATGTGAAATAATTGCCTTTATGGCTTTGTTAAGCTGCTGCCTACCTTTGTGAAGCAGGAAAAAGACTAATTCAAAGTAAATCCAGTAGAATGTTTTATTGCCTGCCTGAAATGGGTGACAATAGTTGAATAAACATTTGACTCTTAAAATGATATCAATGCCCTTTTTGTTGGTACTCGCCCATACCGATACCACCATTCTAGTGCTGGATCGGGGCCCCGGCTGATACTGGTATCGGTGCAACACTAGTATAAATGATCAGATTCTGAAATCCAAACTGAAGTGTACAGAAACACTAATTTCAGAATTTACAAATATCAAGCAAAATTGGGTACATTTGTGAGGATTATATGTATTAATAAAATATAACAAATTTTTATCTGATGGAGGTTAAATAAAAGGATTAAAAGACTCTCCATCCACTGCTGTAGGGGTGAGAATTTCAATTCAACACAAATCTATTTCACAAATAAAAAAAAAAAAATAGCCACTAGATCATCAGAGAAGGATTCTGTAGGCAATATGAACCATAGCTGAAGATTTTTTTCTGCAGGTTGACTCACTGCTGGACATCAGTCAGCCGGCATACGGTCAGCTGCAGAAATGGAGGGGTACAGACTGCACCAATGATGAGGTCTCTGCTGTCACACAGACCACTCAGAGGCCCTGGGAGGCCAAATCGACCCGTATGCTGCTACTCCAGGTCAGAGGCACTTCTCAGTAATGCGTTATAGAAATAGAAATGAATTTCTGGGCTCATCTTTAGAAAATAAAATAAATAGACATTTCATACTTGCTCACATAAACATTTAAAGGCAGAGGGAGATTTATGATAATCACTTTTCTCCCTCTCAGCTTTAACAACTTGAATTCATTATTTTATTCTTTTGGTAAAATTACTTTGATTAAAGATAGAAGAATTAAAAAAAAAAAAAATTGCGCACTTATGCTTTTACAGTTTTTAGCACTTCGATGCCAAGGGATGAACATTGAAGATTTCACCAGTGGAACAATAACTTTTGCTTCATCTTTTATTTTGTAGGACTTGAAGACTTCTGCTGCCCATTGGTTTTTAATTAGTGATGAGATGTAATCAGAGAAATCACAATGCAGAATTAAATGGTATTCATGTGTTAATGTGTTTTTAGCAAGACCATCATTTTTCTCTGAAGTGCATATTTTAAAACTCAGTCGTAATGAGAATAGCTTTGAAACTTTCTTGTTTTTCTCTCGTTCTTTAGACCATAGGATGCAGAAAGCTGAAACCAGATTTTTATCTGAACTCTGTATAAAGACGCAGCTTTTTCCTCTTAAAGTGACCCTTAATCATGCTAAAACTCACATGTTTTATGTTAGTTTAGGGCAACAAAGTTGTTTGCTAAAGCTAATAATAACGTTTTTTAATTTGATTTTATTTATTTTGTTATTCAAAAGTTGTCATGCATCATCCTCATCATTTATCACCATAAAGATAACTAAATTGGAGTTGTTGAAAGCCTGTATCATTTTGAGGGTTTTTAAATTTCAGATTCATTCAACATTTGATTTAGCACATATGGGTATGTTTTACAGTAAAACTGAAAAGATTTTGCTTAATTGTGTGTATAATGGAAAAATCAAAATAAATTGGGTAAGATATTAGGACAAGAATTGTAACCCTCAATAAGTCCAATTTCAAGGTGCCTTAAGGTGTTTTTTTTTCATCTCTTTAAATAAACATGAAGTTTGTTCACCGGTGATGTTCAGGAAGAAGATCAGTTCTTTGTTTCTGAAGTTTCGTAATTTGGTCCATAATGTAGCAGTCAAGCCAGAAGAAGAGGAAAAGACCGTAAGAAATTTCTGGCTTAAGCTAAGAAAGTTCCATTATCCACAGTAAAAGTACTGCAGTGCTGATATGGACTAAAGGGCTTCTAAGAAGGCAGGAGCCAACTGTATCATAAAAACCCAAATAACAGCTTTCAAAACACCCCAGGAAGAAAGACCTTTACTTTTGGAGGCGTGTTCTTTATGATAGGATCAAAATGTAGTTTTTTGGATGCAGCAACCATTCTTATACCTCGAAGATAAAAATGGGGTGGGCAGTGTTGATGCCTAGGAGCCTGAGAACACTGTCCAAACTGTAAGGTACGGAGGTTGCAGCATCTTGTTGTTGAGATGTTTTGCTGTAGGAGGAGCTGTGATGCACTTCACAAAGGAAAAGACTTCCTGTATTTTCACGACTATAAGGCGCATATAAACGTCTTTTTTTTTCCCTCAAAATGTGCGGTGCGCTGTCAGTAGGAATCCCATTCAACAGCAGATTTACTGCCAGACAGAGAAATAAACAATTGTGTCTTTACATTCAGTGTATCCAAATATTTTAGCTGGGTTCAACAGAGTCAAAGCTTCTGTAAAGTTCTCAGGATATGCATCTTAAAGATGTCGTTGCTGACATTTAAACATGTTTGCTTTGCAGATTACAGATGGAGTTCAGAGCTTGGAGGCCATGGAGTATCAACCCATCCCTGCACTCAGTGCAGCACTCCGGTTAGCAACTGATTTATAACACACCTGCTATCTTTACTGCTGTTTCTGTTTTAACAGAAGTACTAAATGCATCTTAATTACATTTTCTATTTACTTGTAAAAGTTTAGTTTTACCACCCGAAATCAGATTAAACTGCTATTTTTATTTTTTTAAACCAGCTCTATAATTCTGTATAATTTTTTTTAGACCCGGTGCAAAACTGCAGTTGCAAGGCAAGATGGTTTGCAGACTTGGTGTTGTGCTGTTGGGGCCATCCAATGTGAAGGTCTTAGGTGGGGAGGTGGAGGACTTGGTGGAAAGAAATACTCAGGTTAGCTTTACATAGACAAGGCAGATTTTTGAAGTATTTGATCTAAAATTATTTACTCTTTACTTTTGCAAATATGAAACAATTATTGTCTGTTTTTTGTTCCATTATAGGGTCGGGTGTTGTGCCGGACGCTGGGACTTCCTGAGGAGGAGGAGCAGCAGGGGGATGAAGGAACAGAGGCTCCAACACAACCGCAACAAGGTATGGTCACATTAGTTTGTTGTTCTTTGGTCAAATTTTAAAAATCTCCCAAAATTTTTTTATCAAAATAAATAAATAAATAATATATATAAATAAATAAATAAATTATTTATATATANATATATATATATATATATATATATATATATATATATATATATAATCTTTTTCAGGCAACCAAGAAGTTGTAGATCTGGAGATGGATGACGATGAGCTGTTGGCCAGTCTGGAGGAACACAGTGAAGTTGAAGGGCTCAGCGTTCAACCATCTAGAGACAGTGGTTATGGGACCATACGGGAGACCTCAACACTGTCTTCCTTCCTTGGGAACATTGTCTCCTCTGGGTCAGTCGTCAATAATTACGTCCTCAAATTTTAAGCTTAATTTTTTGTATGTTTTGTGTTTGTATGAAATTTAACAAAATCATATACATTTGTCTTAGAAGAAAAAAGGAAGAAAATGTTATCTGCAACCAGAAACTTGGGAAATACAACCACCAGGATCACAAGAATTCCTTTGGGAACTCCTAACCCCTGTACCAAACTTTCATTAGTTTCCTTGTGAATTGCCTTTTCTAATTCAGTTAATCCCACTGATGTTATTAGGGCTTCAACTATAGATTATTTTGCAAATCAATTAATCTATTGATTATTTATCTGATTCATCGATTTATAATCGGATATCCAAAGGTTCCTTAGAATATTTTTTTTTTTTACTGTGTTAAATTTGGTCAAGCTAAAACTTTTCCACTTGTGGAATTCTGGATAGAGCGTATTGACAGATAGGGCTGAGTATTTTAAGTCCTGAATCGATTCGATTTTGATTCATACAGTTCTAAATCGATTAATTTCGATTCGATCTGTTTTTACAATAATGAAAGTGGTTCAACTGTGTTTCAAAATACTCGTATTTTATTTTTTTCCTGTCATATTAAACACAAAGTGCAAACTTATTGTCTCAAAAGGGCAAACTTGCTTGGGGACACAGCAAACATGCATGTGCTGCATTATCTCCACTGTACTAACCATATGTGCAGAGTTGTCTGTAACAACTACATGGTGTTTGCTGGTCAGCCCCCACTTGTTAATGTCTTCAGTCAACCTATTGGCTATATTTGCAGCTGTCTGGCTTGAAGTAATCTTGAGTGCAATCAATTTTGCAAAAATGTAAAGGAATCGATTCAAAATCGATTAAATACATTTTTTTTTTACCCAGCCCTATTGACAGATGAAAATGTTTTTTAATTATCATATCGATATATGTTTTCTTATAGTTACTAGTGTTGCACCGATACCTGTATCGGGCGGGGACCCGATCCAGCACTAAAATGGTATCGGTTTCAGGGAGTACCAACAAATAGGGCACCAATACCATTTTGAGAGGCAAAAGTTTATTCAACTATTGTCACCCATTCCAGGTACGCAATAAAAAGTTCTACTAGATTCACTTTGTATTAGTCTTTTTCCTGCTTCAGGCAGCAGCTTGACAAAGCCATGATGGCAATTATTTTACATTCAAGTAGTATGCAGTTCTTCATATATATATATATATATATATATATATATATATCAATTTCAAACAAATGGTATCAGTATCAGCCTATACTGCACAGCCAGGTATCGGTATCGGGGCCAAAAAATGTCATCGGCGCAACACTAATAGTTTCCGCTCTAAGGGGGTTGCCCTGTCAGCTTAAGGTATGTTTTAAATTCTCTATACTCCAGTTAGCGATTATACAATTACTGTTTAGTTGATGATTATTTCAATAATCAATCACGACTAATACGATTAATTGTTTTAGCCCTAGATGTTATTATTAAAACATAATATTGACCTAGTCAAAGATAACTCTTCCCATTCCAAAATCTACTGTTTTCAGCAAGATCTGGTTGCACTAATTGTGGTGCGTTCACTGATTGAGGACAAAAAAAACTGCTGAATCCCTATTGCATTTTTGATTCAAATATAAAGGATGTAAATTTAATGGAAGCTTTGGGGGGCGGTACCTACGGTACTTGGAATCATAATCATACATTAGGTCTGTCTTGTTAGACACCGTCCTGTCTTGAGTTTCCATCAATGTCTACTATAAATATTTTTCTTTGTAACACAACAACATTACCTTTTATTTGTGTCTTTTAGGAGTCAACCCTCAACCTACTTTCAAAGAAGTAATTTGACTGGAACTAACTCGACAAGGTCTGCTGGAAGAACCAATGGTGAAGAGCAACGGTTCCAAAATGACAACATGGCAGACAATGAATTTCCAGATGAAGACTTTGATGATTTCCCTCTGGATGAGTTGGATAGTGTCATATTACAGGAGAGTGAAAATGTTGACAGCAGTGACCACACACTTCAGGATAACCAAAGAGCAGAAAATTCAAGCAATGTGGTAGGAGCAGCAAAACCACAAGCTGCTCAGTTTGAGGCGCTGACGTCACATGAGACATATGGGGGATCTGTTCCCTCCAGATCCACCACACTGAAAAGAGATCATAAAGGATGTATCAAGGGGGCTTCCAAGCCATTCCTTTCTTCAACAGATTTAGAGCCGCCAAAAGAGATAGAGATAGATATGAATGATGAGAGCAGATTTATGGACGAAGATATGGATTATCTGTTGCAAGAGGTCGAGAGCAATCCAGTGCTAAGGGAGAGATCGGAAGGACTGACTAAGATCTCTGCTGAAGAACGGTCTGGAAGAGGTGAACCAAGCATCAGCGGCTGTAGCCTTTCTATGATCTCCCCCAAAACGATCACGGAAACATCTCAAGGGAAAGCCCACAGTCTGATCTCTACAGAAAGCAACGCCAACTCCCAAGCTGTCACTTTGACCTCTGCACCTTTTACCTACATATGCTTGCTGGAAAAGCTTTTGTCTAAACAACTTTCCCACCCCATCGAAATCCACATCAAAGCCTTCATTGTGACTTTGATGGGCAAACTTAGCAGCAGTAACGGTGTCTGGAGTGTTTCTGCATCTGTATCCGACGGAACTGGTTACCTGGATGTGGTGCTATCCAATGAGGTTTTGACAGGCTTACTGGGCTTCTCCGTAGCAGAGAAGACAACTCTAAGGCGTGATCCGGCCCGTCGAGGGGAGCTTGACCATGGCATGAGGAGATGCCAGGAGGAGCTGGTGGACATGTGCTGCATTATGACCATCATCGTCAAACCAGGCAATGAGAGAGCCCTGGTGGCCAAGGCCGAACCGGTCAGTGACAAAATGTTGCGCGAGCTGGAGCTGAGGGCAACAGAAATTAAATGCAGCTGAGTGGAAGTGGGCGAAAATGAGAAAATTACCTACAACGGAAACATTAAATTGCCCTTCAGCAGAGACGAAAAATTGCCAATAAAGCTATGATCGAAATGGATGATCAACCTGCCCCTCTGCTACATTTTTAGACGGCAGAAGGTGTGAACTAGAAGTCTGATGATCTTGTGTTGCAATGCATCCCATCTGCTATATGCAATATAGCATTCTGTCATTTGTAGAGGACTTAATTAGTCTATTCCTTGTGCTTTCATAGACATTTAATCTATTGCACTGCATCTAAATATTCATATGTATTGATTAGCATAATGTTAGTTTAGACAACCCAGAGTTAAACCTCACACATTCTGTATAACATCAGAAAACTACATGAGGAGGAAAGTGGAGATGAGAGTAGGGATTCAGAGGTGTTCTTTTACTGATTGCAGTAATGAATTGCCAGTCTATGCATTCATCCAGCACGGCCATTACTTTGCACTGAATAGTGATTGAATAGGCAAGGGCAGCATGGGTCTTTAATAAACTTCCTCAGGAGAATGAGAGAAAAGGGGGGTATAAAGGAGAGGCGATGAGCTTTGATTATTTCTCTTCCCCTCAAGCCACGTCCATGGTTTTGGTTATAAATGTCATGATTTGTTTGTTGTTGTTTTTTTAACCTAAATACTGGAAATAAAAATATATTAAAAGGTTCTATCATCATTTTTGTTTCAGTTTTTTTTTTTCAGGAAGACTATCTATTCAAGCTTTCAGTAAATGGCTACTTTATCACCACACTAACTTGGATTACAACTCCAGCTTTTTTCTCTTCTACTCCAAATGATTTTTAATGGAAACCTCCTGCTGCAAATCCCCAATGGTCAAACCTTATGCTAAAGCAAAATCTGCTTTATAATGTGCATAAGTTTAGCATCTAGCATGGGATCTGTTCCCCGCTGTGAACAGTCACTAGTGTTTCTCTCCACAACGTTTTCAACAGGATATTGTTTATTCTTTCTAAACTCCAGAGGGATCTCCTGTTTTCTTGTTCACTTTCAGAAAGAGGTTACATCCAAATCCTACCACAAAACAGTCCAACTCTCTCTTACCTGTACATCTAATACATTTACACACCTTGAGCATTTCTTTCTTCATTCGTCATACAACACTCATAGGATTTGCTGCATTTTTTTTAATTATTTCGATTGATTAATAGCACAATTAGTATTGCAATAATAAGGTAGATTGAATGAATGATTTAACTTAAAGTTTATATAGAGATATAGATGTCTTACAAATATTTTCCCCTCTTTAACATATTTTGTAGCATTAAATCTAATGTCCATGTTATAAATCTTATTTCTGGTAATTAATCTGTATAAAAGGTCTAAGTAAAGAGAAATGAGAAAAAACAAAGTAAACAGAAAATTGGCATATGCATATATATGTTCCACCTTCTTTACTATAAAATGGAAAGAACAAAATTATAAAAAATTTTGTAACAGAATTTTTAATTAAGATCTCTCATCAACAACCCATCTGAAATGAAAAAGAAAAAGGTGTCATACTTGCTAATGTTTTTATTAATATTTTTGGCCCATCAACTAGTATTTAAATTTTACTTGATATTAATAAGCACCTTTTCATATTTATGATTTACTTTTCTTAAGGGAAAGGACTCGGGTACATTCAAGTAATTGAGGCTTCAAAGATGGACATAACGCACTGTAATTGGAATGGGGTGTATATTGCAGATCCGACTCAGGCCTGTCTAATATTTCTCTTTTTTTGCAGCTAAATAAACATTTTCCTATAAGAAAGGAAAATACAATCAGGCCCAGCTATTTTCACAGATTTTTACTTGATATGGGGAAAACTCATGCAAGACGACTTTCTCTATGTAAGCTGTCTCTCCAGTATGCATGCCAGCGAATGCTCTGTGCAAGATGCTGCCAGAAGTTCTTAGCAGAAACCAACAACCATGGTGGTCGCCATTGGCTGAATTTGAAACTTATCTGAGAAAGAATGTGTTTGGTTGGTTTGCTTTATACACATCTATTTTTCTGATATTTCTTCAGCTTGAAGCCAGTGGTCTTTTTCATCCCTGATATTGTTCTGCTGAAGCATATTTTCCAGCTTCCTCATGTATGTCTCCTTGCTTTCTCTTATTTTGACCTTAAAGTTGTTTTTGTTTAATCCTATGTAATGTCTGCCTCAAATGGTCCTTTTTATGGCAGGATACAAACCTCGATTTGTGAATGATTGCTTTTTTTAAAAATTATTCTAAAAGGGACAGCATTTGAGGGTTTTACATGTAAACAACTTTATATTGCTAAACTAAAATTCTAAAATTGTCCTTATATTATTTTTTATTGCACCAAAACCTTTATTTTCTGCTCCTGTATTGTAAGAATTATGACAGGTGGTACATTTTTAAGGTGTAGGAAAGGCCAATAACTTTGGGATGAATTAGAACAGAGTGTGCAAGCCTAGCATTCCCATCAAAAATTTTTGGTGTATTTTCCTCCATCCATCAATTCTTACCACATGCACTGTCTCTGCCCCACAGCCTGATGCCACCAACATCATGCATCAGATTATGAATGGTGTTATGTCGGTGATGTACCTCATCGAGTCATGTGCAATTGTATGTCGCCCTATAAAAAAAAAAAAATCTTTACTAGAATACTTAAAACTTATGGTTTAAAATGACATGACAAAGAAATGAAGCTTAAGTGAAAATTCAATCTTGAAGACTATTATATGACTATATCAGCTTCACCTGAACCACCAGCGATGTCCCTCGCTCGGCTCCAGCCAAACAACCTAGGGCCGCACTTTTTCCGAAGCCAATCATCTTTCAAGATCCCCTTTATTTAGCTCCTTGCCCAGGTTGTCTCTCTCACATGCACACAAACTTTCACTCACCTTCACCCTATTTCCTCCCTCATTCTCAGACTATCCTGAGTCCCATTCAACCTCTGGCTTATTGCACTACCAGTGTCTGGGCCCTGGGGGAAGATTAGTCCCTTTCTAGTTACTCATCTGAGCGTACGTTGATTCACAGCATCAAAGTCTTCTGCCAGGGCCCGAGCGGCAAAGTTACTTATTTCGTTTATGTCTTTATTTGCTTCTGTCTTTGTACCCCAGTCGGCCTCGGCAGATTTGCTGCTCACACTGAGCCTGATTCTCCTGGAGGTTTCTTCCTGTTAAAAGGGAGTTTTCCTCTCCACTGTCGCTACATGCTTGCTCAGTGCACTTGCAGAGAGTTAATGAGTCCTCGCAATCAGCTGGTTTTCCTCCGATAGAAATATTTTGAAGAATATGATGAGTCTCTCCAGGTGGAAAAACATTCAACCGTGAATACCATTGCAAAGCACTGAAGTGGTTTTCAGGGATTAAGATTGAGATCTCCTTTTCTCCTGACTTTTCTCCTCTTTGTCTACTTGCACGATCATAAATCCCTCATGACAAAAGATAAAGGTAATGCCAAATATAAACCATGTCAACTCTTCTATAATTAGGTTGTCACACCCACCAGCAGCAGACCTTTGTAAAGATAAAATATCAGATTCATAATGTGAAAAAAAAACAAAAGGCACTTATTGTTGTGATTATAAAAAAAAAAAAAAAAAAAGACTTAAAAAACCCCAATGAAATGTGATTGAAGTAGCAGCAGAATCTCCGCATGCATAATTAAAGATACAAAATAAGATAAAATGCATTAGGATCTTCTTTTAAATGCTACTTTTACTGTATTTTATGAAAAACATAATTATATAAGCAGTACACATTATAGCTACTACAGTTTAAGTTCTACTGGGTAAAGTAATAAAATATCTAATATTTTCATAAAATTCACATTAAGCTGAAAATTTTCTATCACTCTAACATTTATTTAAATCAGTTTTATCAAACAAACCAAAAAAAAAAAAAAAAACGCCATTGTGTGTCAGGGAGTGAAACTCCGAGAAGGAAATAAGAATGTATATCAAAATCCACAGTGTGAATGTTTACATTTGTGTCACTGTATATTCCACGTACATGTGGGTTATTATCCTGCTCCGCAGTGGAGACTTCTATTCAGGTAGTCGGTCGCTCTCGGCTCATTAGGGGCTAATCGAGTTGAATGTCTAAATCAGAACCCTGCCATGCATGTTGATGGTCTGTTATGAGCTAATGAAGCTGTATATAGGGAAAGGGGTGGCCAAGAAAGAGAGGAAAAAGCCTCCAAGGGGCAGATACAAGTGGAATAAATATTGGGTGATAGAGCAGATGAAATGGGAAGAGGATTCTGTCTCTGTGGAGAGCGACATCCTCTATAAAATACTGTTGAAAAAAATATATCAAAGGGGTATTTGCAGAAAACTCACAGTGGTTATTTATGTTTAACATCCTGTGGATGTTATTTTTTGCAGGACAAGCTAAATAAAACAACACAAAGATATGGCCAGCATTTCTTTAAAATGTATATAAAATAATAATAAAAAAATAAATAAATAAAATGAAAAAAATGTATATACCATTTTCAGATATTAATAGCATCAAGCATTAAAAAAATATATTCAGTCATTTTACGGCCACTGCTTATTAAGCATGGTTTTTCATGTAAGCTTAAGTCATTAAAGAGATTCTGAGTAAACATTCTTTGTTTTGCATTCATTATAGATATTTAAAATCTCAGGGCACTTTGAGAGCACGCTGTACTCCATGAGACTATTGGAAGACCGGAAAGCTGAATAGAATGAGGAAATTACAATTTTTGAGTCTATAAAAGTTTCTCATGCAGGGGCACAGAATAACTGATATATTTCTAAGTCGGCACAAGAAAGTGCCTGTCTGCCCTAATAGCTTTCCATTTTGAACCTTATTTTTTCAGATTATGTTAGTTTTCCACCTCTACGTTGGTTTGAAGTAGCTAAAGGAAAAAAAAATGTTTTTTCATTCCCCTATGAGTTTGGATGTACCTTCCCAAATTACTGATAGCGGACAAATGAAGGAGACTGAGACAGGAAGGACTGAGCACACACATCACTACACAGAGCACCATGATAATTTCTCTAATGTTCATCTATCTGCACTCTGGCAATTACAAACATCCATGGAAAAAAGTACATGAGCAATCCTAATGCCCTTCCTGCTGTAGCAGCTGTAATTTTCTTTGCCCTATTACATTCAGTAATGAAAAATCCACTTAGACAGCTCAACTTCTCTTTTAGGCCTCCATCAAAATGAGCAAATGGTTTCTCGTCATGGCAAAAGCATACCTCTTTATTTCTGTACATGTGTGTGGGAGTTTGTGTGTCCATGGATGCTTAGTTTACGTTGAGGATGTGCATGATTGAATAAAAAGGTTTATTTATTTAGTTTACCTTTGTTGGCTGGCTGGCTGGCTGGCTGGCTGGCTGGCTGGCTGGCTGGCTGGATGGACAGACGGACGGATGGATGGAGGGATAAGCTATGCCATATCGTCCCTCTTAAAAAAAACAAAAAAAACGTTTCCCTAAAGAAAAAAAAAACCCGCACAACTTAATATTTTGTCCCCCTGAAAGGAAAAGCAAACAACAAAAATGTTTCCTAAAGAAAAACCCAATGGCAAAAAAAAAAAAACATAGATTGTGATTATTAGTAATTTCTTACTTCATCTTGCCTTGGAGTTGGACATCCATTCACCGATCGGCTATAACGAACCAGAAGTGGTCATATTAAAAGGGCATAGCTGCCATTTTGCAGGTACTGTATGTTTTATTTAATAATTAATTTAGTTTAGAATGGTGATCCAGATTCTTCCCACTTAAGTGTTTTAAATTTCAACCATGAAACAAACATTGTAATCCCATAAATAGTGATAGAAAAAACAGAAAAATTAAAACTCCTGAATAAATCTTAGTATATTTTTTTTTAATACAGTTTATTGACCTGTTGGCGTTAATAAAAAAAAATCAAATAAAATATTAGAGCCTGACTTGAGAAAACAAATTATATTTATTAGGATCTACATCATTTTCCTCAGTTATGATAAAAAAATAGAGGCTCACTTCTTAAACTTGAAGAGACATTTAAAATGTACATATGCCAAAAAGATGGTAAGTTTGAGGTGCAAAATCCAATTACTGTGTTGAACTCTCTTGAGCTGAATAAAATAGGTTAATTGCCTTTGATAACGCAAACTGATTACTGATAAGTCAGAGCCTGCTCTGTGATTTATTGCTCGCATCCAATCGGGTCAAACTGCCAAAGCTTTTTCAGACCAAAGTTTAAAAAAAAAACAGCAACTGTGCCTATGAACTACCTGTATTGTTTTTATCATTATGTGGCTCTAAATGTATTTAAATGCAGACTTTAACAGAAGGTTATGTGAGACAGTAATGAAGCCTCTCAAACACAAATCAACGCTGTTGTCTTTTTGAATTAATGTAATAATTTTATCACATTTTAATTGTTTCTATTTGTTTTTACAATAATAGGTGTATCATTTTGATAAAAACATTATCAATGTTGTCCTATTATTCATTGTATTTGTAATTTGACTGGCCAATAAGCTAATTGTGTAAAAATATAAGTGGGCAGCAAATGTAAGAAAACTGATGATAAGGAATAATTTGCAAAGATATACATTAGCAGCTGTTTATCTGCAGTTACTTTGAAAGTCATAGAATATTTTGTATTTATCAATGTGATGCAGAAAACAGGTTTTTAGGCTTTGGCTTTAGTTTTGAAATAAAGATTAAACAGTCTGCTGAACATTAATTAACAAAAATGTCTTTTTTTTTTTTACATTGAATGTAAAAAAATATATATATGAGAAGATCACAATTATTTCTCAAGATGTCCTATTCAAGTTATCATGAAACCATTAATCCAGTGCTCAACCTCTTATGGATGATTCAAGTGAATGATTGTTAACTAGACTTAATAGGAAGTCCCATTAACAAAGTAGCCTTGAAAGCATGAAGACAAACGATTGACAGGCCAACAATGCCGCTGCCCCCTCTCCCTACATCCTGCTCCAGTACCACCACTTCAGATTCAGAGCTTAAAAGAAAAGAAACAGAGGTACCATATAAAGACATGAATGGATGATTTTGCTATGACAGCAGAGAGAATTATTTGCTCCCCCTCCACTTGTCCTTTCTTTCTTCCGAATGAGGGCAGCCTGTCAAGCTGGCCATTAGGACAGTAATTTGACAAGCTGTGCAGAGTGCATTTGCTTTGCCTTTACACCTCTTGAACATCATGAAGCCCAATTCTGTAACCTTAGTTCATATCAAGACAACTCAGAACAGGGGAGGACCGCAGAAGATGGAAGGAAGAAAGAAGAGTCTTAAGTTCATGTTCTGATCTGGTCAGCAAGTCTCCTTGATCACAGGAGGGACAAATGGACTTACACGCACAGCCACAGAAATCCTGCCAAAATGTTATAGATGCAGGAGATTGCAGATGTTTATTGGTTATTTGGCATTTCTAGTTAATAATTTATGTTTACATTTATGAGCAGAATAGATTACTCCAATACTCGATGCAGGAAAGGAAATGAAAGGTTAACATCAGGGAAAAAATGATCGAAATAGGAGGGAAATTAGATTAGGAAAGACTGCAAGTTGAGAGGAAAAGAGAAATTATTCAGAGGGTAACATTGAGCTTCTATGCACATAAAGGATATGTATGAGTTTGTTTATATTATCTACAATTAATGAATTTGAATTGAATTTGACACGCAAAACAAGCACACAGCAACTCCGGAGGAGACTATTGACAATGTAATAATCATAGAGACCTAAAAGCTGAGATTTTTCAATGTTAAAATATTGAATCCTTTTGCACCATTCTAGAGCTCACGAGACAGAATTGCTTCCATTTCCACCTCTATGCAAAATATAATATTTATGTTATAGTGATGATAAAATCAACTCTACTCGATTGTACAATAGCACATTGTACTGCACATGTACTGTACCAGTTGCAACACTTTCTCTTTGCATGTGCTTTGTGTGTTTGCGTGTTATCACCATTTGTTTATTCAATATAGGGGAGACCGGGTATGGTTGTAACACTTTTTGCTCCAGCACCTTTAACTCACAGAATATTTGAGCTAGAGTTTTCAAACTTTTGTACAAAATACCCACATTAGTTTACTACAAATGGCACCAATTCAAACCTCTTCAAGAATATCACAGACTTCATGAGTTCATGTCAAATACATGGTGTGCCTTTGTTACAACCTGCCCCGCTACCGGGGTAGGTTGTAACAATTAGACAAAAGAAGCAAAAACAGAGGCCACACCATGTGATATGCTTCAAAAATAGGTTTACTGAATTAAAAGAACATTACAAGAACAATCTCTCTCTCTTTGACTGACCATAACTCAAATATACTGTGTGTGTGTGTGTGTGTGTGTGTGTGTGTGTGTGTGTGTGTGTGTGTGTGTGTGTGTGTGTGTAAATTATTCTACTAGAAAAAACTTAACATGTATAATGTATGCTTAATGAACACCGAACAAACATGTAGGTCTAAAAAAAAACAATATCAATGTGTGTGTGTGTGTGTGCTTGTGGTTGTGTCTATGTGTGTGTATCCTTAATCAGAGGCACAGTGGTGACAAATGAATCATGGTAGCCCAGGAGTGCAGGCTTGGTGGGCCCAGAGACTGCATAGGCTAACACTTTTTAAAGATGTGTTACAACCCACCCCAACCCTGTCAGCCATGTTTAGCTAGCTGTAGTAGCATAGCGGATTGAAAGTAGCACGGGGAAATGAATCACATTTTGCCTGAGGAATTACACTTTCATCTAATGTAAGTAATATGGTTT
>NW_015150553.1:1019136-1028193 GCF_000732505.1 Cyprinodon variegatus | reverse complement strand
TGTTGACCTAGCTTGGTTAGCGAACCTGAGCCTCTGTTACCTGAAAGAATCTTAGTTTTCTCTGAGGAGAAACCTGATTCTAATCTGCCTCTGTCTTTTGCTCACAGGAAACCTGTCTCAAGTCTGAAGCTTTGGATGAGCTTAACCTGCTTGCCAGTCCTAGTGAGCCAAACCTGAAGATCCCAATCTGGATCCCTCGTGCTGCTCTCTGAGGAGAGCTGTAAACTCTGATCAAGGTCTGCCATTCAAAGTCAGAAGCTAGACGCTGCTGCTGCTTGTGCACTCTGCTGAACCAACAGTCTCTGGACCCAACGGTTCCCTCTCTCACAAGAAAAGCCTGGACTTCTTCAAGGTAGACTCTGAATTATCTAAAGACTCAATTAATCATCTGACTGCCTGGCTAATCAAACTGTCCGTCTCAATCATGACAGAATAAACACAAGTAAATTACCTTCATATACTCATATACAACCCAAAAGAAAAAACAAAAGACATAAGTCCACCCCACAAAAACTTAGTATAAGCATTCCATTATTTACATGACATTAAACATTAAGCAAACTCTGCCCTAAGACGTGCAGCCACCAGGCCTCTGAACATCAGTTCAACATCTACAGAAACTGCCTCCTTCATTTTATTTCTCCTGGTGAGCCAAATACTCATCTTTCCCTGACCAAACAGAAAAGTAACCGCACAAATATTCCTCTATAGTGCTGATGAATATCTAGGACCAAACATAAACAGATAGATTGGCTGTGAGAAAAAAACAAAGAAAATGCCTGTGTGTAAATCATCTATATAACTATTTTTACTTTGTAGTTCAGTTACTGAGACAAATTAATTTCTTAATAATAACTTTACTATTATATTCATTATTATCTATTATTACAAAGGTTTGAGAGTAGCTGGACAGAATCTGACTGAAAGCAATTGGGGCAGGAAAATAGGTAACGTCACATGAAAAGACATGTACTATGGCATGATCTGAGAGGAAGGTAAGGAATTTGACTGCCTCTTTACTGGTGGGGAGGTGCTTGAGTTTCATGAAAATCAGGTGAGGCAATATTTTCCCTAAATTTTTAATTTTTGACATATAAGAATCAATCAAGTGAAATATGATGTCATGTCCTCCAGCTTAGTTTATTTATTTATTTATTTATTTTATTTGACTTCATTAGTGTACTTTTGTTCATTTATTTCAATGCATTGAGGTATCTTTTGAACTACCGTAATAGTTCTGTGATGTAAAGGCATAAATTAAATTAGTTTTGAAAAGGATTAAATGTAAATCAAACCAGCTATCAAAAGCTGTTCTGTGTTGTGCTGTTTTAGCTTGTTCCGTTTCAGCTTCCATACATTTACACAAATATTACTTCATAAATGTGTAAATGAAAATAAGAGAAGTAGTTCAAAATAACCTACTGGAGAGTTGCATAAGTAAGCAAATTTACACAATCAAAGCCAGTGCTTAATTTATGCCCATTCACACATGTGGATAACAAGTCTGGGATGGCTAAAGTGACACAATCAAGTCAGATTAATGGATCAGATCAGAAATGGTCGAGCCGGCTGATAACTGCTGCTAAACTATTAGAATGCATTATCACACTCTTGCAAATGTCTTGCCCTGTAGTCACATTTGTTTTTCTGGTTAAAGCCAGAACAACATCATTGTATTTCACTATTTTCCCCATGGAGTCTTCCAGAATCTGCAAATATTATTAAGCAAATTTTAACATTAATGGCAATTATTGTGTTTATGCTCTTCTTATCTTAAAATTATGATATTTTGTTTCTGATTGATGGTTGTTCAAGATTTTTGCCAGAATAATTCTCTCTGCTGTGGTTTTAACAGGTCAAAACAAAAGTTCAGTCATCATCAGTCCCTTTGAAAAGTTACAATTAAACCAGCCCCCTCTCTGTTCAACCTGACAGGCTACTCAATTAAATAATCAATTCCAGAGGAAAACTGAATTGCTTTTCAAACTGAAACTAAATTTGATTTAAGGCATTTAAGAGGGGAGCTGAAAGACAAGAGATGAAACTTTCATGGATGTGTGACAGTTATCGGGAAAAGTAGAGTTGGAAAAAAAAAGAGGTGTTTCTTGACGATGGATGACTTGAGAACAAACTGACAGCATGTGGAAGAGAAGATCCCACCAAGGAGAATGACTTACAGTTTCTCCACATTATTATGGAAGGATTTATTCCTCCTGTTCCAAGAGAATACAGCCATGTTCTCACATGTTTTTCTTTACTTAAAAATGCTTTGCTCAACATTTCATTGTGACTTTCGCTTCATGATATAACATTTTTATAGATAGATAGATAGATAATAGAGCATTTGATTTTTACCAGGAAAAAAATAAAAATCTAAGCACATATTTCAGTATTTTTGTTGATGTCTCATTTATTCTAGCAGTGTAATAATCTGCTGTTTTGTCAGAAATTTCTAGGATATTCTGCCCTTGGTGAACACTTTCAATAAATACCGCTGCCATTCAGTGTGAATGAACAGTATGACGCTGAAAAATAAAAAGTCCAAACCCTGCTTTTATCCATCTAAATAATTGTGTTTTGTAATCCCAATCTGTGTTTACTGTACATAGTACTTGTAAAGCCAAGACTAAAACCATTACAGCTGGTTTAACAGAAAGTGGAACTGAAAGGAATAACAAAATAAAAACCTACTGCAAGATGATCAAACTCAGTTGTACAAATCATCAAAGTACTCTGCTTTTTTTTTGCCTTCTAACAGTGATTTCCAAAGCTGATCATAAATATAATAATGGTTTTCATTGTGTATATGTGGCCCAGTGTCCAAGTGGAGTCTCTTGTTTTGTATGACTTTGTGTTTGACTCCAACAACCCAGGAGAATGACGGGTGGGTCATTGATTTGGGAGGTGCTTAAGAGGATGGACCTTCATGCTGCATAAATACATCAGCACTCCAGCTACAGATTGCTGCAGTGTGATCCAACAGAACCACAGAGACAAAATAAATGTTAAACGTTTTTGATGTTCTGATTAACAGACATTCCTGCAACCTGCAAATCTTGGTTCATAGCATGAACCATGATGCTCTTTAGCCCTTATGGAAAGCATCTTTTAAGCTTACAATCAAAACAAAATAGTTTGAGTTTTCCAAAGTGTAAGTTTTTCATCATCCCATTAGTGCAAATTGGTAGTTTTACAGTACATGAAAAAAATCTTAATTGAGTGAAATATAATCAAACTGGACATTTTAGGTACTTTCGAGTTAATCAGTCAATGCAATCAGCTGATTTTCATTAGATAGGAGACTTGAACCAATTTGACTGTGTGATCTGGGATCGTTTCAAAGGGTTTGCACATTTCAAAAGTGTTGCATGTTTGCTCTATGCATGCACATGCAAACATAGTGCAGAGGGAGTTGGGAAACCAGCTGCAATGGTGCCACAAACTGCACCACCATGCAGCTTACATCAAACCAATACCAACAAATATTTTTAGACAGAAATGTAGACATAATTAAAGGATGTTTAACAATATCAAAAGATACCTTTAATCTCAGAAACGAGCTCCTTATTTGAATATGAGTTCAAATAAGAATATCTTCACTCTAATTGTTTTTCTGGATCCATCCATCCATTATCTGACACACTTATCCCAATTGGGGTCACGAGGGGTGCTGGTGCCTATCTCCAGCATTTAATGGGCAAGAGGCAGGTTACACCGTGGACAGGTTGCCAGTCCATCACAGGGTAACACAGAGACAAACATGACACACAACCATTCACGCACACACTCACACCTATGGAGAATCTAGAGAAGCCAATTAACCTAACAGTCAGGTTTTTGGACTGTGGGAGGAAGCAGGAGTACCCGGAGAGAACCCACACATGCTCAGGGAAAACATGAGCCCAGGCCAGGAATCGAACCCAGTGCACCACTGAGCAGCCACCGTTTTTCTGGATCTGTTACCATAATTGTTCTTTTTGTCCCTCGGTTTGTCCACTTGATTGTTGTTACTTAATCAACTGAAGAAATGAAAAACACGAGCTAAACATTACAGTACAATTAAATTTCATCTAAAAATCCATAAAAAAGGAATTGTTAAGGCATATTTACTGCATTTTATATCAAATTCAATCTAATGTATTCAGTTATAATCTGCACAATGACTATGGTAAATATTTGTATCTTATTTCATTTTAAATTGTGATCATGTTTTTACTTTCAGGCTATAATCTAATCAGCTGCCAATAGTCCAAACATTATTTACTTAAAAAATAAGTGAACCCTGAATCAACTTAAATAAACGGTATAAATTGGGCCTTAAGGGTTTTATCCTTATATAAATGTGAAAATTTAGATTTTTTTTTTTTTTACAAACGTGTTTACTGTTGCAGTAGTAGGCATAAAACAATCTTAGGGTTGCACCCTATTGGTTGTAATGTAACTTGTGTACCGGTAGTATGATTTTCCTATTGGATAACATGGTACAGCTTGTACATGTCTACGTCAAAGCCATGCTTTTAGGTGAAGTGGTTTGTTATGAGCTTTGGAATTCGGCTATTAAAATTAACTTATTCTATAGGTCATAACATTTCTCCATTCTTTACATCCAGTCACTACAGCTACTTTTACAGCAACAATGATACCAGAAACTCTGTTCTGTGTGGTATTCCAACTTCCGAGTACAAATGGAAAGCATAAAAAAAAAAATATCTCTTTCAAACAGCAGCGTTTTCTGTAGAACTTATGGTAGACCATTGTTTCATATTTAAAAAAATAATCATTCACTTTGTTTTCGATTGTACTGTAATATATTATAATTTTTATACACAAAACATTTTTTCTTGACAATCAAAGTAACTAGGTCATTTAGATTGCTTTGAGTTGAGCTTTTCCTGCCAAGTGACCTGATGACAATTCCAGGCCGAGACAATGGACCCTGTTTAGGCCCTTGAAACGGGGGCCCTGATGCACAGTTCAGCTTAGATTGAAGATGCATCCTGCCCATCGCAAGAAGGTCCTAATGCATCCTCAAGGGCCCTCCACCTGCTCTCTGCTGCTACTGTCACCATGGAGATCAGCCAATTTGGGCGAAACGATAGGGTTAAATAAGTACACATTCAGTGGAGCATGAGCAGTGGCAACAACATGTAAACACTTGTTGGATACCAGGAACAACAGCCTGCACGAAAAGGGATGGGATGCAATGCTTTGATATGCTTTTAAAATTCACCTCTCTCTCCTTCACTATTTCAAAAAAACATGTTTTAGTGGCTGCTTTTTTGGGATTCTAAATGGGACATGAATTGATGAAAAAAGGGGCAGAAGAGCTGGTGGAGGGATGGTGTGAATGTAAAGGCTGAATAGAATTAAAGAATTAAGCAGCACTTGATATTCTTCAGGCCTCCAGAACCCATTAGAGAGGAGGGGGGTAGCCTTTCCTCTAAATTAGAGTAATGAGGAGTTTGGTACCCAAGAACAGAAGGAAGCAGTGAAGTCTGGGATCAAGACAGAAAACACATGATTCTTTGAGAGAAAGGAGGTGCAAAAAAAATCCCCGGATTCTAATAGCAAGTGTCTAATTGCCTGTATGGGTTTCAGGGACAGTTGGCTTGCGGATTTGTGTGCAGAATATGTTTTACAAAGTCAAGGTTTTTAAAGATGCGGGAGTATAAACAGGGCAGGCAGAGGTGGAAGGACGACACTGGTGATAAGAGAAGGATGGATTAGGGGAGGATAGAAAGATGGAGAAAAAGTAACAAGAAATTTGAAGAACACATGGCAGCTATGATCCCAGCATGTGTCCATTTCTATCCCAGCCAGACCACCCGCCTGGCCTCCAGGGAGAGAGAGTGTGTGTGTGTGTGTGTGTGTGTGTGTGTGTGGCGACTGCTGAGCTCGAGCTTTGGTCAGCAAGCACAGACTTGTGAATGTTTGTTTCATTGTAACTTGTGTGTGCGCGTGTGCGTGTGAGCGCTCTCAGCAGGAGTGAAAGCACATGGGATGAAGGGCACATGCGGCTAAATACACATTTAGTCATAAAACAGTCTCTCAGCAGAGGTTTTTCCCAGAAGCTGTTTCAGATTTGTGTTGCTAAAGGAGAGCAAGGCTGCAGAGTTTCTGAGAATTGAATGCAAAAAAAGAGGCTGAATGCAGCTCTGGCTAAATGATTTAACAAGCCCCATCTTCACCCCTGACCTGGAGCCAATTATGTTCAACACCTTGTTAGATATGTACAGAATAAAATAGGCCAAAAAAAAAGAAAAGAAAACAAAAACAAAAAAAGATTTCAAACAAACTCAATTGAAAAAAAATGTTTAAATGTTTAATTTCAGTTAAGATTCTTTTTTGTGCAGCTTGTCCGTAGTTTACATCAAATGATGGACTTACGTGTGTTCATCGTTTATATTCTGCATCGACACAATTTCAGCCCAAACTTGGAGACAGGAAAACTTTCTACAAATCTCCCCAAGACAAACAGATGTCAGACTGCCACTAGAAGACATATCCTTATGCCACAAAACAGTAAATCGTTGTTACATCCAACACCAGAGGACATGTTTTCTGAGTTACAATAAAACCCAGATTATCTGATATGTTAAAAAAAAAATGTTTTCAGAATTTTTTTTGCAGTATCCTCTTATGTTTTACACTTTAAAGCATTTATCTTTATTTATATTTATTGCAGCAAGCTTTCAGTATGTCATATTTTGTTCTATGAACACACACTCAAATGGCTGTTTGTTAGGACAACAGATGCAAGAGTGAATTCGAGCATGATCCTTGTCAAACAGCAAACTGTGCATTCATATGGACTGAATTCATAACAGCTTTGTCTAAAATATAAAACTGCATTAACAAAAGTAATTCAAATCTAGGATGAACATATTTCAGATAGAACTGAACAGCTACTATGGACACACAAAAAAGAGACAAAGGAAATTGGTTCAAAACCATTACCATTAAAATGGTGCGATGATGCCGCAGTTTAGCATGGATTTCACTTTTAGAGACAATTTTTTTGAATAACATGAAATAAAGTTACATTTCTTTTATTACAAGTTTATTCTAGGACAACAGATTGATCAGTTACTGGAAAAAAAAAAACTTTGTAGGAATCATCAAAGGTAGAGAAGGATTCTAGTATGAGTTTCTTTAACTTAAGTGGCTAAAATAAAATTGTGTTTTATGACTTTTAGCTGTGAGTACTGGTCCTGTCCCAGGATATTAAATTGTTGTGAATTATTTTCTGCAAAATAAAGAACTATTAAACTGATTAGTACACTCAAACAGCTAAATGAACATGCAAAAGGAGAACAGTCACAGCGCCTGCAGCTGTTCTGGATTGGAATACTGTTTACATTGGTATTTATAGGACATACCTTCATAGTGGGTGGCCTTTGTATCACCTCTGTCACAAGATAGCCCTGACAATAGCAGGCACAAGGAAAAAGGATGGCCCCATAGAGGACGCTTGAATTTACGCAGACTTAAAAGGTAGCAGAATCAAGGTATATCAATAGGTCAGACAGACAGTATATGTGTGTTATATTTGTGCGAAGACTTTAGTTACTTTTCTTTAAAAAAGAACAGTTAAATTTTACTTTACACACCAGTGTCTATCTTCCATCTATATTCAGTGAATACTTTTGTTAAAGGTCCCATATTATGCTAAATTCACACTATACTATACAATAAACAACATTCCTCTCTATCATTGCCTTTATCCACATCTTAGCTACTGTGTTTAAAATGCTCTGTTTGAAAAGCATTTCCCTTACATTGTCATCAGGTGGAATGAGCTGTCCAGAGCAGCCTGCAGCAGCCCATCGGTCAAACTAAGGCCTCCATCTACTGCATCATTTTACGCTTCTAGCTGCTATCTTTACAAACGGACAAATTGTCATGGTAGAGGGTTGTGACGGCACGGTCTTTGGAGAATGGAGCCTGGAAAGCCGTAACAGCTCATCCAGAGGAGGGCTGAATAAGGACATTTTTGGTACATGTTGTCTGGCTAATATGAAATGAATTTCTCTGCACAAATGACAAAAACATGCTCTGGGGACCTCATTGGTAATATTTCTTTCATTTCAAATGTAGCATAATATAAGTATTGTAAATACCACTTGGTATTTACAGTAAACAGATATTGTCTTTTTTTCTGTTCAGTAAACAAGTTATAAAATTTATAAAAAGAAAAAGAAACCTTCAAGTACTTGATTTATTAAATAGGCTATAGTAGTGTTTTCCCTTTTCATTACTAGTGTTTGTGTCTTACCTCCTCCCCAGCCTTATTCTATAGAACTTTTCAGCCAATTCTTTCTTCTTGTTCCCTATTTTAACTCACCCAGCTCTTCCTTGTCCACCAATACCAGGTGGGACTATGCACTGGGTGGGCAAATGGTTTTGATTGTCTATTCCAAAAATCAAGAACAACCCGAACAGAGCCATTAATCCCATCTGATCTGTAACCACCAAGGGGGCCGGAATTCTCCCGATTCTCCCAATAACCAGTTTAAGTAAAGCATCAAATAAGCAAAAATGTGAGCAAGAGGTAAACATTATTAAAGCTCTTGAAAATAAAATTTGAACTCAAAAAGCCTTTCCATTGCCTGATTAGAAGTAAAAAGGGTAAAATCCACTTATTCATCATTTAAATTTTTTATTTATTTTGTGTCTTTGGTTTCCGTATTTTGGTTACTTGTCTACTGACAATCTGGTTCTTATCCATTATGTAATATAGTTAACAATGAAAGATAAAATGACAAAAACATAATTTGTTAACAAAGATGTGACAGTTTTCATTTCAGATATTTTAAAGAATATAAATACCTTTATATTTAATTAAATTAGTTGTTGTTTGACAATAACACATAATGCTAATGTTAATATATATTAGTAATATCATATAAATGGGGCAAAGTGTTTTCTTTAATATTTTGCTTTAGTTAGAATTTTTGTTTTAATGTACAGTTGTGGTGTAATTTGGTGTAAATGATGTGCATCTGAAGAATATAATTACTGCTTTTCTGCATAATGCTCTGATTAGAAACAAGTCGT
>NW_015150553.1:1007125-1018917 GCF_000732505.1 Cyprinodon variegatus | reverse complement strand
ATCTATCTATCTATCTATCTATCTATCTATCTATCTATCTATCTATCTATCTATCTATCTATCTATCTATCTATCTATCTATCATTGCTCCATCTGTCTGCCTGTGTCAATATTTATCAGTACGATTTTCCTTTTTTTTATAATCCTCCAAGCTCAACTTTTTTCATCAGGGTCAATCTCTAATATTCTGTCCATTTTTACCTATATTTTTTTGTGATGATATACAAGAAACATCCAGCAGATACTGGCTCAGTTGATACTTCTGCAGTGATTGATGAGGGTATTAGAAGGCATGTAGCTTTAGCTCTTCTGGTAGCCTTATTTAGGAGAAATTTTGCAAACACAAAAAGATCAAGCATCTATAGGGTGAGAACATGAAGATATTTAAATAGCTCATTAATTGGCCCCTAGAACTAAACATGATGAAAGTTTAATTAAAAAAATAAACAAAAATTGATGGGACATTAAGTTAACGGTAAAATAAGGTAGCCCTCACAATTCTTGAATTTGCTCCCCTTCATTTATTTCTTTAGGCTGCAATATTTTATTGTGTCGTACACTGACATGTTTTTAAGATAAAAGGACAAAATAATATTGAGAAAAAATTCTGTATAGTAGTTAAACATTTCTGCAAGAAAACTTTACCTATGTTTAAATAATAAGTAATAGTTGAATATGGAAGCTATGTTATATTAGAGCAGTCAATTTTGATCTTTAATCTTTCATAACTCATTGCAGGATATCTATGCTCTTCCAGTTCAATCAGTCGGAGCTCATAATTTGCATTAAAAACCAAATGATCTAAAAATAAATTATGATGATGAATATAGCCTATATATAGAAAAAATATAAAGTGTTGTGAAAAAAGTGTGAGAAACAATTATCAGTTTTTTCTCCTTTAATAAAAAAAATGTCAAAAAACAGGAGTATGATTTTCTCCCTAATATCTCTATGTTTAAAATTTTTGGTCGTGTTTTATAAATTAAATATTGACACAATTAGTTTTTTTTATTTTTTCTTTCTCAGAGGAGGTATAGAAACACTTAAAATGCCTTATGTGTCAGTCTCTGATGGCTGATTTTAATGTTCCCGCTCTGTGGGTGTGTGAAATTCGCACATGTGAACGCACCTCCTGCCCACTGAGAACGGAGCCATCTGACCTTTTGCTTGTGCTGTTTTTTAATGAAGACATGTCATTTGGCGTTTCTATGACTGCACCCTTGAGGCCCTCCTCTTTGTTCCCCCGAGCAGACTGGTTTTATCACATTGGCCAGTGGTAATGAGCTGGATTCCTCTAAAACCGGCCTGCCAGCCAGAGCTGCCAGCTTCAACCAGTGGCTCAGGTGTCACTGCTGGGGAGAAGGAACCAAGTGTCAACAGGGACATCTACCGGTCAGAAGGATCATGTTGGATTTAGCAGGAAAACATGAAGCCTTTCCTGTACGTTAAGCAATAATTTGTTTTAATGGCATGGTAATCTAGATAATTAAAATCCTGATCTTTGAAGGATTAGCAAGTAATAAAACATGAGCAAAATTGTCTGCAAGCAAAGCTTTCAGATACAATTTTTTATTGGCTTTATGAATAAGCAGACAAATTCTTGTGAGCAAACTGTGCAGAATACTGAGTGGATAATATTCAAATGCAAAAAACTGTTGAAAGAGTTAGAATCCAGGCTTCAGGCTGTTGAACATCCAGGAGTCAAAGTAGGCTCCCCACATAGTTGTCCTCCAAAAGTGCCTGAGCAGCCATGCGATTGGGTAACGGTACACAGAAAGCGTAGTCATGGATCTCTCCCCACTGATCAGCACCAGAACGGGTGACATCAAATCCTAACTTAAACTGCTGGCTATAGGTAAGGTTAAATACAGTAAGACTGTTATTCATGCTGGCAGTAATGACACCCGGTTACGCCAATCGGAGGTCACTAAAATTTGTGTTGCTCCGGTGTGTAAGTTTGCTAAAACAATCTCGGACTCCATAATTTTCTCTTGTTCCCTCCCTGATCTGACCAGTGATGACATGTTTAGCTGCATGTCGTCATTCAACCACTGGTTGTCTAGGTGGTGTCCTGAAAACAACATGGGGGAAAACCTGGTCTCATTCGGAGAGACGGCACCCATCCCACTTTGGATGGTGCAGCTCTTCTTTTTAGGAATCTGGCCAAATGTATTATTCCTCCAAAACCCTGACTATCCAGGGTGCAGACCAGGAAGCAGAGGCGTAGTTTAACACACTTCTCTGCAGCTTCTCTACTGTTAACCATTGATTACTCCATCCAGACAGCGTCTTGCCCAGAAACAAAATCTAATAAATTAGAAAATATTCCCAAAGGAGTAAATTATGATAATTTAATTAAAACTAAAATAACTCTAATTGGGGAAAAGTTTCAAAAGTTTTAATGTGGTTTATTTAACATAAGATCTCTTTCTTCAGAAAGTCTACAAGTTAATGACTTGATTTGTGATAATCACATTGATTTATTTTGCCTTACAGAAACTTGGCTGCAACAAGGGGATGGTGTGAGCAACTCCTTCTAGTTATTTAAATTTTGACATACCCAGAAGTTTTGGGCGAGGAGGGGGAGTAGCAACAATCTTTCAGTCTGACTTAATGATTACTCCAAAAGCAGTTAGTAATTACAACTTCTTTGATCATTCAACGCTTAGTTTCCCTCAGCCAAATTGTTAAGCAAGAAAACCTCTTCTTTTTGTAACTTTGTATCATCCACCAGGTCCCTACTCTGAATTTTTAGATGAGTTCCTACCTGATTTGGTGTTAAATACTGACAGGGTCATCATAGTGGGAGATTTCAACATCCATGCTGACATTGAAGGTGATAGCTTAAGTGCAGCCTTTAATGCTATATTAGACGATATTGGTTTTGTTCAAAATGTGAATAGTCCCACACATTCTCATCTTCATACTTTGGATCTTGTGCTGCATTATGGCATAGAATGTGAAGAATTAACAGTATTTGCTCACAACCCTGTCGTCTCTGACCACTTTTTGATAACCTTCAGGATTACTTTACAGAGTTCTCCTCCCCCAAAAGAAGGTTTCAAATTAGCATATCATTATCAGATAGTGCAGTTATAAATTTTAAAGAATCTGTTTCATTTTCTCTCTCCTCTGTGTTGCTGAGCAGTGCTGCAGAGTGCAAAAGTTTAGTTTATTCACAGGTTGAGGATTTTGTTGATGGGGTTGCAGGTTCTCCGCGTACTACCTTAGACAACGCAGCCCCTTTGAAAATGAAAGACTTTAAAAATAGAAAGCTGGCTACCTGATTTAATGCAGAGCTGCGCGCTCTGGAGCAAAATGCTAGGAAACTGGAGAGAAAATCGCGCTCCAAAGGCCTTATATTTGAAATGTATATTTCAAATCTTGTTTACAGGTTTACAGATTTTTCACACATGCAATAAGCAGAAGGTAAGTTAGGGGCAATTTAGTGATTGTTCCTCTAAAGTGTTCACATCACACTGACGTGAATGTATGACCCATTATTATTATTACCAATAATAGTCAAAGCATCAAAAGTAAAATATAAAAAAGAACAGAAAAAAACATTTCGAAAAATAACTATCATATACAAGGAAATTTGGCATGTCATTTTATTAATACAAAACAACCTTCCTTCTTTATTATTTTCATACAAACTTTGTATTCAAAGCTAAAACCATCCTCTCCACATATTCATAATGATAATTTGACAAAAAAAAAAAAAACAATTAAGCTGTGCCTTTAAAAAACTCAAAGCATAAAACAGCAGTTGAAGTGTTTGGGTGGAGTTAGCAAGCAGCATCAGAGCAACATGCTCTCACTGAATCCTGCTCTAATGATGTTCCATATAGCATCACACTGAAAACAAAACTAATCCGTTATAATAAAGCACAATCTCAATCTAAAAGTTTTTTTAAATTCCTTAAAGAGATGCTTGGGTTTACTCCTGTGTATGATTTCCAAGGTTAAAAACTCTAAATAATAACCTTTTTTTTTTCAAACTCCAAAGAGAGAAGACAAATCGTTGTATGACTATAAGCAGCAGTCCAGCAATGCTGCTAGTTGTGATGTTGGAGTTGTTGAACTCTGACCCAAGAAATTGTGGGCAGGAGTTTGTTGTGTTAAACAGTAAAAGCTAGCAAATGTAGAACATTATTTTATTTCAAATATGTATTCATGTTTTCAATTTATGTAAAAAAAAAGATATTGTGGTACATTTGAATGTGTCGGTTGTAAATCATTATCAGCAAAGACGTGAATCGGGGGGTAGGCAAAGCAGTAAAGGCCTATATGTACTGTTATTATTGAATAACGTGGAGGTAAATGTTTGAAGTGGGCTTGAACAAATATCTTAGCAAAAGGTAGAAGATGCTGCTTTGTTTAAAAAATGCGTTCAGAGGTTGGAACATTAAAGAGCAACAGCACATCAGACAAAAAGAAAAAAAGATGCTGTTGGATTTAAAACCATTTGTGATTTCTATGAATCAATTTGAAACTTTGATAAAGAGTGATACAGTTTTAAATTAAATGGAAAATAGAGTCAACATAAAACTATTCCTCTAAAAGTATTATGTTGCCTTACCACTAGGTGTTACCCTTGTCCTCCAGAAAATCCTCCCTGAACCTCAAAAGAGTTGAATGAAAAATGTTAAATCAAACTGTAAACATTGATCTAAACAACAGAACAATAATGACTGTTTTGTAGATGTATATCATTTTTCTGCTCAAAGATAAACCTCTGCCTTTTTGTAGCCTTTATCAGGTTTTCTTGTGATTGCCTTGGATTTGATCCTTTAGAATGACTACATAGCACTGAATGATATATATTTTATTCAGAAAAGAATTTGCAAAACATCTCATAGATCATTCTACAAACACTGTCTACATGCTGAAACTAATCTAAAATTGCAAACAGAATTAAATATGTAGAGTTTTTGGAAACTAGAAGAAAATGTTTACGTTATTTATTGCTTCCTATTATACAGTAACCTTATCCACCATTGAAATTTTTAACTGGTTTTTTGTTTAGTTCTTTTAACATTTCACAGTTAAGAAAAAAATAAACATAAGAGTATAATGATTGGTCGACAAACATTTTTCAAAAATGCTCCTGCAAGAAAGTAATTTATGATCGTCCTGCCTGCAATATTTGTTACAAAAATATTTATCCTCATTCTCAAATTACCAAAAAAAAAAAAAACGTTAAAGTCATTGTAACATTTGGTAAACTCCCCATCATGCTATATTTACTTTTAATGCATACCATATTTTATCTTAAGCATGAAATTTATTTTTGCAAAGGAATTGCTGTTTTTCTAAGCCCATAGATACAGTAGCTCAGACTTTTCTGAGAAAGATTATCAGTGTGCTATGGTGAAATGTAAAAGGTCAAAAGAGAGCCTACTGATGTACAAATAAAAACTTCAAGTAAAGCTTAATACTAGACAATATTCAGAATGCAAAAGCCATATTAAAAAGTTACAGGTCAAGAACATTGTTAAATTACATCATATCAAAAAGGCCATTGACCTTCTGATGTTAAAAAGGATAGCGTGTTGTTGTTTTTTACTAAGAAAATTAAGTAGGATGTTCAGCTGTTGAGTCTGACATGACACCAAGCATGTCCTTTTGTACTATCATTTAGAGTATTAACCATTTTCAGACTACTGGTGTTTTGAATTTCAGAAAATTATTATTTTGACTAGATTTATTTTATTTATTTAACCTTTATTTTACCAGGAAGTCCCTTGAGATAAAATCTCTTTTTCGAGGGAGACCTGGCCAAGAGGCAGCAGTACAATAAGACATATAAAAACACATAAAAACAACATAATAACATTTTTTTTTGTTTCATTTAATAAATGAAACAAAAAAATTTGTCAGTTTGATCTGAGCTAAAAATAAACTATGGCAACTTGTTAAATATGTTTTGTATCTAGAAGTTAGGTTGCATCTAAAAAAGCCCAAATGTTACAAGGCCTGATATAAATGACATTGCCCTCATCCCTCATGATACGACTTATATTGTGTGCATTGTATCATTAGGGTCATTTATAAACATTTGTAAAAGGTTTTGCAAATATTAAAAAAGAAATATTATAAAATGTCATTGAAATTGTACAATTGTTAGTATATTTTTCTTCTCTCAAAGAAAAAGTTAAAAAAGCAATCAAAGAAAAAAAAAAAACATTCTCCCATAGCTGAATTTTAAAAATTATCATTATTCACTAGTTCTCACTGAGAGTTCAGGGTTTCTTTATCAGAAGCTGCTGCACAGGTCTAGCATCCTGCAGGCTTGCTGCCCCCTGTTGACAGAACTGAGATTTAGATCTATATAGTTTTCTCTTATGATCTGTGGATTTCTGATATCTCATTAGTCTTTTCAATGTTACAAATGATCTAGAGCAGGGGTCACCAATATGGTGCAGCAGGCACCAAAGACCACATACCCTCAGAGTCTTCTAAAAACAGAACAACTCACCTGTGGGCTAAGTTTGAAATTCTATTTAATTCTGTTGTCTTTTTTACCGTAATCATTTATAGAGCATTTCAAAATGACCATGTCCAAAATAAACCTAGAAACTAAAAGTAAGAATAAAAACATGTTTATAATGTATGAAGTTTAGGTAAATGCTGACCCTTTTAGTTCATGGGTCAGTATTGGTAGCCCTTCCTATGACTCAGTACCCTGAAGTGGCCCTTAGTCATAAAAAGGTTGGTGTCCCCTAGTCTGGAGCCTTATAGCCACATATTTTGCTGGTTAGGGTTAGGGTTTAGAACTTGTTTCTGATCATTTCATAACCAAGCTACCTCATAGTTAATAATGTCAGGTTAGAAACACATTGCTAGTGTTAAAAAAAATACAACAGAAAACCCCCCAAAACAAACAAGATTTGGATTGGTTAAATACGCTGTATTGTTTATTTTGAGTGCAAGGCTCTAAGCACAATATATTTAAAAATATTGTCTTCCCTAAACACATTATTCCAAATAAAAACCTTTAACCATCAGATTTCTATGTTGAAAAACATTTTCTAATAATGAATTTATATGTGATCACATGATATTATTTATCAGCTGTTCTGTGGCTGTCTTTGTCTAATCCACAATTTTGATTTAACAAACTGCCTTGCAGTAAGGAGTGATATTTTGTATGGTCATTTAACACCTGTTTTATTCGTTTGAAATGTAGATTTCCAGGATAGCATAAATCCTACCACACCATCAAGGTTTCTCAAATGGATCAGTGGCCCGTTTCACATTCCTCATCTTCCCTCAGAAAAGAAGGATTTTGCAGTAAAAATCAGGCTTAACCATGCCTGTAGTGCAACACTTTGCCCCTCATAGTGTGGGTTACTCCACTGCGTAAGCATTTGCCAGGAGTATTGTCCTACGTGTACAATACATGAAGCCTTATGACAAATTCAAAAAGGGTCTTACTCAGGCTTTTCATCTGGGCCAGCAGTTTAACATGGTGTAAATATGTACCATCAACTAACCTTTTTTATGTTCAACAACATGCAGGAAATGGGAAATATTTTTCACCATTTGGTACAGCTGTCCTCATAGTCAGTCTGATTGCATGTTTCCTAATGTGGTAACCACTATCCATATGTTAAATAAGGAATTAGTAAAGAAAAAAAAAAGATTGTTCGATGGCAGTATTGTTGAGAATTTCATACAAACATGTTAAGGTTAAGAAGCTAAACTTGCAAAGAGTTTTCAGGAAATAACTTGTTTATATCTGAAAGATATATCTCAAAGTGAAAATCAAAGTAAAGTGAAAATCTAGCACTCGTTCAGCTTAATCCGAGAAAGCAAAATAACAACTGCCTTATAAACTACAAGCTCAGGCTGGGGCCACAAAACCTGTGGTAAAAAAAAAACCTGTGTAGCATTGCACTGCCCTCAGGAGCATAATGGGTTCTTAAACTGGCCTAAAAAGAAGTTTTGGCTCTAAAGGACAGATTTGAACGGAAAAAATTTAGCTTCTCACAGGAAAAGAGATGCGATTTGCAAAGTAAAACACATTCGCTCAGGGCAAAGTGCAAAATAAAATCTCTCAATCGCAAGGGCACACAGGCAGTTTTGCCCCAGTTGGAATCACACAGCCTACATATAGCAGGTGGGGCATAAATTAACAATAAAGCAGGAAAGACCTGTAGAGCAGAGCAGGAAAGCACAGCTAATCACTCTCCCCTCTCTGTTAAATTTTCTTTTTAACAAACTTCAAAGATCGCTCTCTTAAGAATCACCTCTCACTGCCTCACCTGGTAGCCTACATATTTATACCGTTCCACAGCCGTTATTGCTGCGAAGCATATAAGGAGGAAGAGATTTTTCCCGACACTACATACTTCATATGTTTCTGATGTTTGCAAGAATCATTATGAGAAAAATGTTTTTTTTTTTTTTACTTAGTCATTTCGATCAGATAAGATCAATCAGTAAATTATATAGAATATCCAGCTATGATCTTTAATATAAATTATTTAGATACATATGGCAAATACAAAATCTATCTTTACCTCCTTTTTTCTGCTCTGCTTAGGGTTCACTTGCTTCCATCAATCCTTTAACCCCTCAGCTGTTAGACCAGCCGTCTCCATGAACCTTCTTTTGAATTTTCTGTTCTCTCCTTCCTGGTAACAATCCTATTTCCAATGTTCTCCTCAGAAGATTTCCAATCCCTGCCTCTCTAACTTTATCTCTAAATCTACTTATTTGTAAACCTGTCCACCTTGACCTCTCCAAATGAAAATCTCTGCATCCTGAACTCTGCCACCTCTGGCACAGATGAATTAGGTAGCAGAGTTTACAAAAAATAGTCAAAAAGCTGTGGATCTTCTTGAATTAGTGAACATTTCAAAACCAAAAGTCTATGTATCTTTATTGTTCGCCATATAAGGATTGCCATGATGTCTGCAGCTAACACTTCTGCACAGAATTCATTAATTGTATTTCTTTGTCCAAATCAATGAATTATATATTCTTTACATGCTATATTGCATTCAGAGTCTGAACACATCACTGTTACTAGGAGACAGGATTTATACATTTTTCGTCTGTGCTTATGACATCATCCAAGACAGATGATGTCAACTATGGTTCTGTCTATTATGTGAAATTAAAACCAAGATATAGTGTAGTATAAAAATGTGCTTTTCTTTTTCTAACCACTTGATCCAAAACCAGTTCCTGTTGAGAATGTCTCTATTCAGAGAGAGAGCCTCCCACATATATCACCATATCCATTTATTATCCAATCCCAAACCAGGAAAAAGATGGTTTCCAAGGAGATGACCAGTAGCCCCACAGCCCACTGGAAGTTCAACACACATGCTGCTACCACCACATACAAAAAAAAAAAAAAAAAAAAAAAACTGAAACAAAATTGCAATTAGGATCCACTTACCATACCATACCACTTTATTTTTAACCATAACAGCTAAGCAAAGTGCTGCATGCTTTGCTCAGTTGGAATAAATATAAACAGCAGCACTCTGAAAAGCAGTAACATTTTATTAATGGCCTATTAATATAAATGCATCCTCCTCATGCATTTTGCTTCTATACATCTGTCAGCCAAGCAGGCAGGACTGTGGTTAGCGGATACCTGGCTGGATTATATGAAAGCAGCTGCACAAAAAGAAAAAAGTAACTAATTCTGAACAAAAATAAGAAAAACTGTTGTGAGACTATCAACTAACAGCCAACAGCAACCATTTCTTTATATTCTTACAGAGAATAGTTACACATAGAAAGCCATAGCATACAGATAAATGCTTTTCCTAAAGTAAGAAAGCTTAAAGATATTCAGAACAGCCCCTTAAAGCACCTACATTGAGCAGAAAAATAAACGTCTTTTTTTCGAAGTTGCCACGCAGGCTTTGTTCTTATGATAAATTAACAATGTTCAGCATAATCGTTGTTTCTGTAAACACCACATTAGATTTAGATCACTGCATAATCTATGTCATAAGCAGCATAAGCAGGAAGATAAAGTAATGAAGATGATATCAATGCAAGTTTTAGAAAAATTGTGATATAAAGCAAACATTTAGTTGCATATTAGGTTTGCAGAGTCCAGCTGCATAAGAAAAAAACCCCACAACAGTTGTCAGAAAAAAATAAAAGTAAGATCCAGATACAAAGACAACTGCCCTTAGTTACTGTTCCTAAAACCAGGTTTGTTGCTTGATAAATCTGTCCTTTTAAGTCTTCCAGTCAGACCTGGAGTGCCTCCAGCTTCATCTCTAGCAAGCTGACCTCACTAAAAAAAGACAGATAGCAGGGGTGAAAAGGGAAAAAGGGACAGAAACGTTACCTGAGGAAAAAGAACAGAGGCAGGTCATTTATAACAAAAAAAGAGACATTGCATGTTCAGCTAATATTAACAAAACAAAACAAAACAAAAAAAAACTCAAAACATTTCCTTTTCTAAATCTAATTCTAAAGCCTTGCTTTCTGTCCCCTGGCTCTTTGTGACATTATGCTCAATAATCTCTCTATTTCCTAATGTTCTAATTCTGACCAAGTAAAAAATCTCTCCACCAGGTCGTGGTTTTTATTACCACTGCTTTTTTTTTCTCGTTCTGCCTTTTCCTGCATCACCTGTATTTATTGCTTTTTTGTCTTTAATTTCCAATGTTTTACTATATGCTTCAAATGCGACATCATTACTTCATGTATCTTTTTTTTTAATGACATTATGTCTTTCTTGTTTGGTTTCTTCCTGTTACAATCCTCATTAGGTTGATTCTGATTGCCCAACAAAGAGTAGTAAATAAAGTAATTGTGATGTCGAATGAAAACAGTAGATGGTTCTTAGTTACAGTTTTGTGTTAGATAAATAAAACAGTAAAACGTTTGGTCTGCATTGTTAGTTACAGCTGTAAAATATTTTATGGTATGTTTCCATAAGGTATACATATCTAAATGTCAAGCTCAGAACAATAGGATCTAGTATTTGAGGTGGACAAACAGATTTTTCAAAAAGTTTATTAGAACTCGAAATAAAGAGAGAAGTGTTGGCTTTAAGGCAGGACGCTCTGCAGGAGGAGACAACAGGTTAAGATGATGTCTTTCTGGAAGTGGATGATAATGAACATGTGAGTCACTGACCTGGTCTTATAGTTCAGCCCAGAGGGTGAGGTTGATTTTCAGCCAGTCAACTGCCAAAGCGACACAGTTGGTGTTGCACAGAGTCCCAGAAGCTGGAGATCAGAACCAAGCAGACAAAGGTAGGCAGGATAATCCAGAGGTTGAAGCCAAAGCCGTTGTCTGTGACAAGCTCAGTACTCAGAGCCAGGAGATCAGAGGTCCAAAGAGGTGCTTCGGGAGAATCCAGAATGGAGTCCAGTAAAAGTTCCAGGTTCCAGGCAGAGATCCGGAGTCAGAAGACAGGTCAGGCAAATGGATTAGAACAGGGATAGGCAGGCTCAGAATGGTTCAGGATCAGGCAATAATAAATACACTACTGGCTTGAACATAATCTGGCACTGATGACTGGTCTGAACGCTGGTTAAATAGATACTGAAGCGGGTGGAACAGATGAGCGGTAATAAGAACTGGGCCGAAATAAGCAGGTGATTGAAATTAGCAATCAGACCAGACATCAGTGCCAAGATAATGACACTAAAACCTTTCAAACAGTTTACTCATATTAAATGAAAAATGCTGCTGGTCTGTAAGAGATTTTAATACTACATTATCCTGTATTTCACCCCATCCATCGGACTGGCTGTCCTACCCCTTCTAAAGAAAAACCCTTCCAGAGCTAGATGCTGACA
>NW_015150553.1:1005513-1006953 GCF_000732505.1 Cyprinodon variegatus | reverse complement strand
ATGTATATATATATATATACATGCTTAGATATGCTTATGTAATTACTTACCACCTGCAATGTAATTGATCAAATCTGAAACAGAGTGCAGGAAGGAAGTATAGGTACAATGACAGAAGATCTTCTTCAACTAAAAACTTCTTGCAAAATTGGATTATTTTGTATTTAGAGGAATTATTTCAGTGCACCATTGTGGTTACGGACATCTCCCTCTGACTCCCAGAGTGGTTTTATTGTGTGCTTTAGTAGGGAAGGGCAGTGGAGGGAGTTGTGTTGCCTTGCAAGTAAAAAAAAGCAGTTTAAAAAGCATTTTTCATTTGAAAACGGAAATAATAATTTAGATAACAAACAACAGCACAACAGTATGAAGGGGCTCTTTTCCACACAGCCTAGAAAATGAGTTTCTCTATTTCAAATATGTTACAGTAATATTTACAATCATAATGCAATTTCACTTTCCAGCAAAATACCACCAGTTTAATCAGCCCTTGGGAGCAGCAAGCAGTTTTCAGTGTACAAGAAGATATCTGGGGTTAAGGGTCTTGCTCAGTGACTCGGGGTTCATCTAAATTCATCAAATGCTAAGGCCTCTTGAGCCAAAGTGGTTGTGTGTCAGCATTCGCCATAATAATTGCTGTAGGAATAGTGCTGGCAAAGGGAAGGAAGTAGGAAATGGAGTCTGTAGGCGTGTTATCATAGTTCCTTTAGCACTTTAACTTTATGTTATTAAATATTTAATCAAATAACTTGCTGACTGTATTTTTGTTCTGTGAGCACAAGCCCAGCTGGCTGTGTTAAAGCAACAGAAGAGAGTCAAATTAAAGCTAAAATCATGGTCAAACAGTTAACTCTGCAGACATATGTAACAAACCACAACAACTTCATTCAACATATAAAAATGTATTGGTAAAAATTATTTAAATCCAGGTCAAGTATATTTCAGTTGAAAACTTTTAACCAAGCCAACTAAACTAACACTAAATTTCTACTGTTTACAAAACCAGTCAAATAAAAATGGTTAAAACCATCATTATGAAATGGTTTATCACAGATCAGCATGGATTTTATGTTTGAGAACCAAAGTTTATCTTGGAGAATTTGGGATGAGGTCAGATTAGCTTTTAACCAAATTTAGAGCAATGGATTGTGTTCAAACTAATTTACAATGCAAATTCAAACCATTTTTTTTTTAAACAATATTTTATTAACTGATTTAAGGATAGTTTTCCCCTCTTAGCCAATCAATGACCACGCCTGTGGCCTCCACTTCCATGTGATATTTTGTTCCCATGTGGATGTAATTCTCTTCCCAAAAAAGTTTAAAAAGTAAAAAAAAAAAAAAAAAAAAACTGGACTTCTGTTTTTCCAAATTTTTGCCTCCCATCTGTCCCCAAACTTGGAAAACACAAGTCCAGTGGTTTGTTTTTTTTTCAAACCTTTT
>NW_015150553.1:973427-1003388 GCF_000732505.1 Cyprinodon variegatus | reverse complement strand
ATAACTATGACCTGGATGACTGAGAATCTTCAACAGCTCTATGACTCTGGAATATGCAGTTCTCCTCTGATGCAGATGGTGGCAGCAGTGACATGGAAAGATTTACTTTGACATTTTAAAAACACATAATCAGCTGTGCCTAGTTTTACCCGTCTTTCCTTATCTTTAAGGGACGAATAATGATGACCATTAGCAAGTAAAATAAGATACACATTCTGTCTTTTCTTTTGTAGCTATACAGTTAAGCAGTTTTTTTTTTTTTTATTGTATTTGAGAACTTCGGCTAGAAAAGCAACTATTTTCCTTTTTTCACAATAAACTGCACTTTAGTCTAAAATTTATATATATATAAAAAAAGAGTTCATTCATTAGGAAATGATTTTGTTCATCCAGTGTGTCTGGAGAAATTAACAATTTATTTTCTGATATTTCTTTCAAAAATAAAATAAATGACTGTGGCTGGTTGCTACAGTTGTGATCCAGATGCTGTGAGCTACTCCGCCATGTCCTTTTTTAAAAATCTTATCTTAGTCAACTTGTTAGTTTATTCAAACACTAATAACATGCATGTAGCCGTGCATGTACCCCCATCCCCCCACTTCAAAGACTGGGTTATCGCTGCAAAAGTCACTATTCTGACCAGACAATCTTCTGTCACATGCCTACTGTGCCTCCTACATGTCTTTAGCAAACTTTAAATGTGAACTTATATATTTCCCCTGCTTCACCTTTCACACGTCTAAATGCCAAATATGTGGAGTACATAATATATTGATATGAACTGATAGTTTTCTTGAGCCTCTTCCATCTGCACTATGGATTTCTGCAGTTCTTCCAAAATTATCATGGACCTTTAAGTAGCTTCTCTAAACAATACTCTTCTATTTCAAAAAGCATAGAAGAGTTGAAGAGACATAGATATGTCTGGTTAAGTTTGTAGATATGCCATATGAATATTTTTGAATGAGGGATGTCATAGTGCTCTGTCAGATTTTCAAAGCTTTGGATGCTGTTTAATTAACTAACTTTAATTGAACATTATCAATCCCACACTGGAGAAATTCACTCTCTGCATTCAACCCATTCCCTTGGGGAGCAGTGGGCTGCCTTGGAGCATTGTGGGGTTAAGGGTCTTGCTCAGTGACCCAGAGTGCAGGCTGTGGTGATCCAATCAGTAACTTGCAACCTTCACAGAGCGCAGGTGCACTGCTCTTACCTCTAGACCAACATTCCCTCTAAACTTTACATTTCCCCATAATTTTACCCCTGACTTGTCTGCTCTGTTTAATGGTCTTTAATATTCTGTTTGTTCACTGATGTTCTCTAATTAACCTTTGAGGCCATTTCAGACCAAACAGGTTTGTATTATAATCAAATTAGATTGTATTTAGGAGCTTGAGAATATAGAGGGCATAAATACATCTGAAAAGAACACTTTTTAAATTTCTATTTGTAAAAGCAAAACAAATAAATAAAGTGCTGACACTTTAGAATTGTGAAACAATTTGTGCTGCTAAATTACAATGAACTCCATCAGAAATAAAGTCTTTAAATGTATAAGTTGTAGTAAATACTTGAAAAAGCATTGTATGAATGGAGGCTGATTTGTCTTCAGATCTAAGTTATTCTGGGTCCCCAGTAGAGAGCAGTGATGTATCATTTGTCAGTGCAGTAAAACATTATGAGACTTACAACAGGTTCACTCAACTCTAAATGGCAACGTAGGGTGGGGAGCAGTCATTCTGTTCTTAGGCAGATGGTAAATGTCATTTTCAGTTCAGATAGAAAATTAATTTATGTTACACACAGAATAACACATCGTTTTCAAATACTTCTCGTTTGAACACCTGTATTGCTCATACTTTTTTGCATATTTTAGGTTAATTTTAACCTTGTTTTTCCCACATCTGGATTGAGATAGTAGAGCAGATGGGGTTTATTGTATCATTCCCTTAGAAAGAAAAATGCTGCTCTATTCTACAGCTTGTCATCTTGATGAACCATTTCTCAATCTGAAGTCTGTATTTATGACAGTGTCACTATTTTGAACTCCCAAAGAAACGCACGGTTTGCTTTGAGTTCTTTTTTATGTTTTGAACCTAAAAAACTTTAGGCTCTCTGTTAACTATATGATATTTAAAAATAAAAAAACAGAAGCAAAATTTGAAGTAGCCCATTAATAAAACTAGAAAAGTTATTCTACTGCAGAAACAGAAAAAAATTGATTTGCTTGTCATGCAAAGGTCCATGTGAACAATAGTGGTAACTGTTGATGAGATTGTTTTTTCAATGGCTGCAAATGCAGTTATTTTTATTAGATTTTTATACTATAACTTCAAGACATAATTTTTAGGTTTTGTTTTTAATAAGTTTTTATTTTTAATAAATAACACTTGTTATAATTTCAAAACAAGATTTTATTTAAGGGGGGCAGTTTTTACAAATTACTATATTTATTTTTCTATGTCTAAGCCAGTACTCTCAATCTCTAATATAACCATGCACTGAATGCATATGAAAGGACATTTACATGTTTTTTAATAACATGTATTTGTGAAGAAACAAGAGTTAACTGTGTGATTGAAACGCTAAACTAGTAAGTTAATATTAAAACAAATAGCTTTTTCATTATAAAACTGCAGAGAAAATGCAGAATACTTCGTTTTTTTACAAAATAGAAAACAATTTAATGGCAATTACATTTCAAAGAGCAAAATCAGTCACTGAAATACAAACATACCTGATTTTTAGGCAGCAATGCAGCCTTTATTACGCATCATCAAATATAACAAATATAACATGAAGCGGCGGATAGCTGATCAATAACCAGTTAAACACATTTGGATCTATTAAGACAAGGATTAAAAATAAAAGTGGCGGTCATTTAAAACAGAGCTGGTTGTCATGAAGGACTGGGAATTTCACCTCAACATCAGAACTATTTTTTTATGAAACCAAAAAAAACAAAAAGGCAGGAATAATATATGAGCATGTTTATTCAATAAACAAACTATCTACAAATTATTTTATTATTTAATCAGATTAATCCCTTCAGCTCTACATGGGGACTTCAGCAGCTATGATAGACTGAATGATCCAAGAGAAAAGCTGATTTAAATGCCGATGCAACAACATTGTAAACTGTGATTCAACACAAAATACCATTAAATCCCATATCATTATATTTAAACAGGTTACTTTCATACAACATTAGTTTCTGGTATCCTGTTAAAAAGCAGACAGATAACTTTGATGTAACAAGAAAGCTATTACATCATACCAGTATCATTTGGATTAGGCTTCCGAGTGACTGATGGAAACACTGGAATGAATTACACAGCTGATATTAGCTGTGTAATGTAATAGATGATGTTAACAAAGTCAACTAAAAGCAACAAACACATTTGTTAATTATGGAAACACGATTTTAGGGCTGCAACTAACGAATATTTTGCAAATCAATTAATCTGTCGATAATTTTTTTTGATTAATCAATTAATAATCGGATAACCAAAGGTTTCTTAAAGAAGATTTTTTACTAAATGAAACCAGGTGAAAATAAAATCCTAGATGCAAAATGTTTACATGTTTTTTTTTTTTACAAACTTGATATAACTGCTGCTCTAAGTGGGTCGCTATAAGAGCCACAGGCATATTTTACAGTCTAGACTCCATTTAATGATTAACTGATAACTAAATTAGTTGACAATTATTTAAATAATCGATTAATCACGATTCATCGGATTAATGAATTCATATGCAATGGTGATGCAGAAGTAAAAGTAATCATCCATTTAACCACAGCTATATTTACTACTTCACCATATTTTAGACACAATATCCCTACAGAGACAGAAAATCAACAAGAACACAGAATTTAAATGCTTTTCTATAAAGTTTATACCCCTGTGAGTCTATAAGATAAGAAAAGTATATCACTAAACTCAGTCATGGGTTCATCAGTGATGAGATGATGCAGATTTAGTCAGACTACACATAGCCTACAATACATAAGTCACGCATTGCCGCATGGTAGGTAGACGCACCAGCATCCATAAAGATCTGGCTCTCCTTCATGGGACACTCAGCAGCATCGGCATACCGACATTATTCCCCAATTTAGTCTTTGCATACTGCTTCCTATATAGACTTTGCATACTGCTTCCTATATAGTGCCTCCACAGGTGAGCCGTGGAGTGCTCACTGCAAGCTGAGTTGCAAAATAAAGCATTCGTTTTAGATTCCAAAGCAGAAAATCTGAATATTAAAACAATGAAATCAAAATCACAATAGTGATTTAATAAGATTTGAAAATATTAAAAAAGAGGAGATTAGATTAGGTTTCAAAAAGAACATTACACTTAAAAAAAAAACACATACTGAGATACATGTATATATGGGTATGTATATTACCAAATTACCAACAGAATACTCACATGAAAGACACATTTGAATTAAAAGCTTTGATTTAACTATTTAGGAGCCGATTGTTAACACAGTTTTAACGTTTGACATTAACATTTTAATTTGTACCTGCAGGGTGGAGAAAGAGTAAAGACCCTGCATGATTTAAAACCTTATTTGTGATATATCATGACCGAGAACTTGATAATAATTGGTGTTTTATGTGTCAGCACATATTGCTTTGTTAAATGTCAGAGACCTTTAACTCAAGCTACGACCTCTGTCAGATTTCAGATGGAACAGAGAGCAACTGGAGTATTCTGTTTGTGTTACAGTGACTTAATTGGTCCGCCCACCATGTTCTGTCTGTGTGGAACGTGTACACTCAGTTTCTGAGGCAGGCATCCAGATTGGTTAAGACACAGACAGAGCTCCGTAGTTACGCTTGCCTATTCAGCAGCACTGGCTGTGCGTCAGTGCAAACGTCATGTTTGAGCTGCACAGGGAGAGACAGGACGCTGGAGAGGCCTCCTTACATGATGCAGTATGTTGGGGTGGCTGCTGCTGCTGCTCTTAGGCAGATGTGCTGTCATCCTCTGTCCCTCAGCTGCAAGGTGACGGATTAAAGAGAAGTAGCTTTGTCCTTCAGTCCCTCAGCCGTCTTAACGATAGATCCACTCTTATTAGAAATACAGCCAGCTGAAAGAAATGTGTCTCTGCAGAGTGACTGGCATCCACTCTGTGATGACATATAGATTCGAGTCAGTAAAGCTATGAGCCTCAGATAAAAACCTTGATGACTGGCAACTAGTTTCACTGTCTTGCCATTCATTCATGTCTTGCCTGGAAGTTTAGGCTACTGTCCTTTCATTGAGGAGTCTGCAAAAGTTGTTTAGCTGAATATTTGCATGTAAATTACCTTCCATTATATTTTCTTATCATTCCCTCATAATGATTTGAACAATTGTACTTGAGTGAAGAATCACAGAGTCTAATTTGGACAGCTTTGATTTGAGTTAATTAACTGTATGCAGGTTTAGAGAGGCCCAGCGTGACAACCGAATGATAATAATGACAACCACAGTGTTGATGAGAACGATTATGACAATTACAGCCTCTAAATTGACAGGCTCTTAAATCTCATTCAGGCAATGATCTCACGGCAGCAATATGAGAGAAAGTCTTCAAGGGAGATTTTATCTACCTCTGTCAGTATTGTAGGGAAATCCAGAGTCGGTGTAAGGAGTAAGAAAACAAAGCTGCTGCTTTGGATCTCCTGTTCTACAGCACACCCATAAGAGCAACTGAAAAAGATTGGTGATTGCTAACATTTCTTTATTTGTCTGTCATGTGATGGAGTAACAGGTCCAGGTCAGGAAACACTGACATCCGTCTCCCTGCAAACCATCTATATGTAATTTCAGGCAATCCCCAAGGTACTCTGAAGCAAGACGGATATATATTCACACCACAAGTGGCAGAACCTTGTTCTGGTTCTTCCACTTGTGTAGTATCCTCTTGGTGGTATTAATCCTCCAAAAGTAAGCGTTTGTCTTTCTGCATGGAGTTTGCATGTTCTCCCTGAGCATTCGTGGGTTCTCTCCGGGTACTCTGGCTTCCTCCCACAGTCCAAAAACATGACTGTTAGGTTAACTGGCTTCCCTACACTCCCCTTAGGTGTGAGTGTGTGTGATAATGGTTGTTTGTCATGTTTGTCTCTGTGTTGCCCTGCGATGGACTGGCGACCCCTCCAGGGTGTACCCCGTCTCTTGCCCTCGCGACCCCACTTGGGATAAGTGTGTAAGAAAATGGATGGATGGATGGAAGTAAGAGTTCATTTAGACACCCTGATGAGATGCCTGGACCACATCAATTGATTTTTTTCTGATACAGAGAAGCAACATTTCTGTCAAACTTCCACACTTGAATAGGATCATTTCAGGCCCCCCCATCCTGGACATCACTATTTCCTGACTAATATTGTTTATCACATAAAGAGACTAATTCAACAGCTTTATTTATTTATTTGTTTTTTTCTGTTGGCTCACCTACATTTCTTCACCCTTGGATTAGCTTTTCTATTGTTTAAATCATGCAGCTGACTATTTGTTTCTTGTTATCGTTTTCATTTATTCAATTAAACTGTTTTGCCTTTTTTCAAGTGTGATCCCTTGACAGGGTGGTTCTCTTTCTTGAAAGCTCAGCCTAATTTTGCCTCTTCATAGGTGTTAGTTCTAGTAATTATCTAACTAATGAGGATTTTATGAGGGTTAAGCAAAACATGTTCAGCTGTATAGTCAATTCATGTTCACGTTTCCAAGCAAACCATGGATAGGGGACAGAGGGTCAATTTTGGACAAGTACCACCAATAACTAGGGGAACCTTGTTTTAAATAGCTGATAGCTCATGAACAAAAATTTAATCCAGCTTCATAGAGGCATCCATGTTGCTGATGCGACTTAAAGCAATGAAATATTTCCAAGATCCTCCTAAGAACAGACCAAGGAGCATCTCCTCTTTTACCAGAGATCAATAGCATCTCCCTTTAAACGTGATCCGCTTTGATGCAGGTACCAATCCTCCCCTTCTCCCATGCATGTCTCCTCCTTCATCTGTCCTCATCCTAGACTTCATCTCTGCGCGCCGCGCATTTCATCCGAGCAGCAAGCAAACCAGCAGCAGCAGCAGCAGCAGACATTTATGCACACAGAGAACATTGTGCCGAGGACACTCCGGTCAGTGACATCTGAGAGAGAGAGGGAGGGAGGGAGAAGGGGGGAGCTCCTGCTTGGCACACAGCGCCCCTGTGGCAGTGAGACTTTGACTGACTGACTGTCTGACGGATGCTTCTGGAGGAAAACGCAGCTCCTCTGATTCTTTTCACACCTTTTTCTCTGTCTCGTCTGTCATCTCGGTGCGCTCTGATGGTCCTCTAGCCTCTCCTTACCGCGTCTCGCCTCTTCAGCATCGGATTCTGCTTTTCTTTTTTTTTTACCTCCACCTATCTCTCCCCCCTTCTCTCCTTCTTGACTGGCCGAACCGGGGCTGATCCCAGCCAACCTGGGCCGGGCCGTGGGGCTTTTCTGTGAGCCTTATAGCTGAGAGTCGGCACACCCGAGATGCGCGCTTCGGGAGCCGGGATTTGGGCTCTCCCCTCGGCTCTGGGGACCTCTGGCTCGTGGCAGTGCCTCTGGTGGTGGGTCGTGACGGTCGGGGTGACTGTAAGCTCGGGAGAGCCGTGGATGTCCACGGAGCCATGCGCCTCCACTTGCTCCTGCAGCAGCAGCAGGATCTCCTGCGTGGATCCGGAGCGGGGGATCAGCGCGTTCCCTGTCCTGCAGAGCGAGGCGGAGATGGAGAACATCACCGACATGTGAGTGTGGAAGATGACAGAACCGCATCTCAGTTTAGCCTCTTTCCTAACGAATACAGACATGCCAGCCCATAAAGCAGCCTCTGGACACTATAGGACGCTTCCAGGATGGAGAGGATTTAAAAAAACCATGCATGAGTCTTATTGCTCCTTATTGTTTCTGATTGTCCGGGAATGTAAGCAGGAGACCTACAGTGCCTAACTTGCATTGCATAACACACTTAATTGTCTGTCATCACGGTGAGCATCACTCATCATTCACAGGAAGTCTGTTTAAAACAAATCTTATCTCTGATTGGCTTCATGCATAAGAAGCGGTCCACCACTGTTTGCGTTTGTGTGGTTTGGCTGTGCTCTCATCAGACACCACAGTCCAAATATTGGCACAGACACTTCACAAGATGGATAATAGGAGTTCGTTTGAATGATCAGGATGCTGAAGGGGGATTTTGTTAATGCAACGATTTTTTTTTTTTTTTACTCAAAGAAAAAATTTTATATATACATTTGCCTTTGGAGCTGAAGTGCATTTTAGATAAGAAAAGCTGATTTTTAAAATTTTTTTTGGCATAGGTAAAAGCGGCCTTGTTGATATGACTTAAGTTAGATAGGAGCAATCCTTATCACTGGCCTTGGAGAAGCCTTGGAGGCGGTTTAAATGAGCAAGGGAAGCAATCATAGAGCGTTTGGCTGCAGTTTAAACCCAAAACGACCTTGCCAAAAGCCATGAAGATGGTTTAACTGGTCTCTAATAATTGCTAACATGTCCTGATTTTCTTTCTTCTTTTTTATGTGCATCGAGATGTCAGCACTTGGTCAACATTTAATGAGCTGCCAGTCCAAACTGGGCAATTACTCTAGAATGCAGTGGGTAATGAAGTGTTATATCTGTCATAATTTTACAAAATGCTATTTCTTGGCCAATATATTCAATGAAATTCAATGCAAAATGTATTTAATCATTAAAATGGCATTAAAAAAAAAGATATTACATAGACTTATGAAATATTGCTTAGAGCATAAATCGTTTACTTTCTACATACCTTATCTTCAAAACACTTTTTATACAGAAAAGATTTGCACATTTTATGGCTTTTATTATTTCAAACAAGCACATATGACCATGCACGTCAAATCAGCCAACTATTTATCCTGCATCTTGCTGTGCACCTCTAAGGACCCAATATTTACCTGTGCTTGAAGAAAATATAATCTATTACTGTTGTAGATCAGCTGAGAAATGACTGAAACAATGTTTATCTGTATGAACATTTCTACATACACTAAAATGTAAATGTTTCATTCAAAATCTTTTTACTTACTGTGCATGATTAGAAAAAGCAAAGAAATAAAGAATAAAATAGTAAATGTAAGCCTGATTTCCAGAGGGTTTTATGTGGAGATAGCCAGAGTATTTAAGCCAAACAGCAATCACTGCTATACAGCTCTTGTATCTCAGTGAAAAAGCTCATTCTTGGCTTTCTCCTAGTGTTTTGCTTAGCTTGAAATGTTAGACATCTAATCCCATAGCTGTATTATATGAGAAGTACATATGCTGCTCTTCAGAACATGCTCACTCAGTGCTTTTCAGGCACACATGGGAGCTGCTCGCAAAGCATCTCCTGCTGGTCCCTCAAACACAAACGGGTCAAGTGTTTTGCTCAGATCCTGCTGTGGAAAAAGGTCGAGGACACATCTGCTTCCCCTCTCTAAGAAGCTATGCAGCAAAATTTCCATGTGCGCTGTGCATCATTTGCAGTCACTTAAAAAATGTATAAAAAAAAAAAAAAAAAGATCTGTGTTTATGAAGGCTTAACATGTCTTGTCAACAAGTCTCTGTCTACGATTCCCCGTGTTAACAAGTTATCTTTTTGTTATGCACGCTTGTCTCCCGGACAGTTACATCGCAAATCAGAGCAGCTTCTCCTCCATTAACGACAAAGACCTGCACTACTACAAGAACCTCAGGAACCTGTGAGTCCATTATGATATTATATCAAGAAAGAACATTTATTTGTAAATGTGTAAAATTCTGTGTCAAAATACTGTCTTTTTGTTTTAACAGTTTATAAACATATTTATTAACTAGTTAATAGGTATAACTACTTATTTTAGCTTAAGAAATTAATACCAAGTGTATGTGTTTAGCTGATATAAATTCATATAATGTTTGGACTCAGTTACAGAACATGTTCACAGCATGAAGAGACTTCTAGTTCTTAATAAAACTAAGTTCAGTTTGAATCTCAGACCTGGGCCTGTTGGTGCTTCCTAGCTTTGTGTTACATAAAGTGAACATATTTTTGATAATTATTGCTCATCTGTTGAAGACCAATAAAGCAATCTTTTATTAAGAAAAAGGACAAGCTTTATTGCTGTAATAAAGACATTGTTCTCAGTTACGCGGATGGTGACTTAATCAATATGGTTCTTTTTAAACCCAAGTACACATTGTTTACACAAGAGTGTCCCAATATGCCACATTTTTTCGGACCTCTGGCAGATTTACGGAAATCATTTATTTGATGAAATTTATCCTGGTCTAAAGCTATGTTAATGTTTTAGAGCTCTATGGTCAGAGTCCCATTTTCAATCAGTAAAGAGAGGTAAAGATAATGGTTATGGCAGAGAGGCCATCCAACTCCAATTATTGGGATCCCATTAACAAATATAAATCCCCATGAATACTGTTGAAAACAAACAAAATCAGCCTGTCAGCACTTAGAAGAAAGATTTTATTTCTGTAATGGGCAGGGGTGGATCTACGGGGTGGGTAGGGGTGGCCATGGCCCAACCTTTGCCAATCATTGGTTTATTCTTGGGCTGCCCATCCCAGATGATTTATTGTCCCCTTGTGGATGTAGTTGAACAAGCAGTTCCAATCTAAAACATAGGGTGGCAGCAGTCATTCTCTAGAATGTTGTAACTAATTTTACATTTTAATTATTAATATATTAACCATAAACTGACATGAAAACACAGTAATGAAACATTAACTTCAAGATATTATTATTAAATATGATAAATACAGAATTCATCCTCTGTTCAGAAGTATTTTTTTTTAAAGGGAAAGGTTTGTATCTAAAGAAGAACAACAGCTAAATTCATTTAATGTTTTTATTACCCAGGGCTATAAATTATTGCTTTTAAATATGCTAAGGTGTCAATATTTATTATATTATGCTTCATGAATATCTAGTATGTGTTTATTTATTTATTTTTTTTAAAAATATGGATGTTAGGCCCATTATATATATATATATATATATATATATATATATATATATATATATATATATATATATATATATATATTATATTGGTACACTCTGATTAGGTGTCCCGATTTACAGCAGCGTTTTTCTAAAGTCTTTCTCTACTAATGCATTACAGATCAGTAGGCTTGTTTTCTGGAAATGTTTTCTTTTTGGAAGCTTTTTTTTCTTATTCTAAATACCCCAGAAAGTGCCCTATAATCTACTGCAATGTTTTTCATGCAATCAGTAATGATGATATGTCAGTTTTTAATGTTCTCAAGTACTCTGATGATACTGATGTGATTGTTTGCCCTGTCAGAACGGTGACCAACAGCAGGCTGACATATGTATCGAAGCTGGCGTTTCAGAGCAACTTAAAGCTACAATACCTGTAAGTAAAAATCGTTTTCTTTTAAAATCACAAAGACTGCCGAAATATGTTATTAACCCTTTGAGGCTTTTTTATCAGGGACTTTTTGATATGAATATGTGAAAGAATTTCCATTTTGCTAAAAGAGCAGGATTTGAATTTGCGGTTTAATATATCTGTGTCTGATGATTATATAACATAGTATGCTATCATATCATTTTTATTGAGTATTGCAACATGTAAAAGACATATTTATTTTATAATAGAATTAGCCACCAAGGCAAGAAAAGACATGAAGGTTTATTTATTTATTTAAATTGGATGCAAAATTACTGAAAGTATGTTTTCCTGATTGGGCAAAAACGCTAAATGAGAACATTTGTGTGGGCAAAATGGTTTACTTGGTAAAGTATTTGAATGTTATGTTTCCACTAAATGCAATTTACTGACATTTGGTTTACTCTCCAGGAATTTGAAAGACAACAACTTGTCATCCCTCGACTGGAGGGTATTCAAGCACCTCAACATCTCATATCTGTGAGTTAACTGAAACCTTCACTATCTTCTTCTTCTACGTGTTTATCTGTTTCAGATAAACTGGCACACACAGGATAGGATCTCTGATGTCATTTAAAGTTTTAATTTGGGCTTATTTTCTGTCAATTTTAAAAAGATTGTTTTAAAGCCTAGATTTAGCTGGCAAAGATATTAGATCAAAAGGCAATCAGGATCCCGCTGAACAAGCATGCCTCATAAAATACCTGTCAGGATCAATGTCTCTCATTGTTGTGAGAAGTGTTTAGATAGTATATTGAGGTGCAAAATATACCCCCCATGCTTTCCTAAAGAGAGCATTTACAGTTACCTCATAGTGTCTGATTATGTGAAACAGTTTCTCTGAACTTCCCATAATCCTCTTAAATGAGCTGGTTTGCACTTGCAGGAAAAATATAATTGGGTTTTCTGGAGGAGAATTAGATCAGCAGGATTGATAAAGCTCTTATATCTGTCTGCAGAAAGAATAGCAACATCTGGAAACAGCTTGTCTTTGTCTCTGAGTGGCAATCTAATGAGCTAACACGTTCCAATGTAGAAGCCTCAAGAGGGAGAAAAAGTCAGCAGGTCTTAAGAGCGAGAAGGACTAATATATAAAAACCCCATTCCTCCAATTTTTTAGAGATAGTTTCACCAAATGAATGTAATTAACTTGCGCATTCTACTGAAATATTTCTCAAAATTCTGATTCCCAAATCCAAAATACAGTTCTAGAAAAAAAAAATTAGAGACTAATGTTTTTGGTTTTGTTTTTAAGTCCATGACAATAATTCAAACAACAGCCCTATTTTGCTAAATGATTACAGATGAGTTGATCACCTCTACCCAAAAACAATATTAAAGACCAATCAACAGTATTTCAAAAAATTAACTACTCCACCTTGACAATGATTTCTCAACCTAAAACCCGAGCTTTATCTTTAGAAACTGACATGTACAGTAGTGTAATGATATATACAGTCAGCAGGGTGAGGGCTGGGCCTGTCCTGATCTTAATGGCACTCCTGATGAATCTCCTCCTGTAAATGTCGTCAGCAGCAGGAAAAGGGGCCTTGATGATGTACAGGGAAGTTTTCTCATCTATTTTCAACATTTTCCCCTGCAAAACTTCCCATACCAAGTTTTAAAAAATGGATGTTACGCCCTCCTTAGGCTGCAAACACCCCGCTGTTACTGTTCATCCGTATCTCTGAACCGATATGGTTTGTCCTCAAAATCTGTATGCTGACATATAAAAAGATGTAGGAAATGTTGGTCTCAGTATGCAAATATAAAAAGGTTTTTGTAAAGTGTTTAGTTCTATTATTTCCTTAAAGGTATAGTGGAAGATGTTCTTTTTCCAGGAGGATCATAACAATAAGTAGTCCTCCTAATTGTCAATCATTCTGGTGATATGTTTACATAAGGCCATCCTACGTTCTCTTGTGAGTCTGACATAGTGAAAAAATTGCAAAATTGGAAAGTAAGCTTGTATGAGCGATGTAAACAGCAACTTTTAAACAGAGCGTGCACGAGGAGAAATGGGCTTGTGCATGGTCTTGCACGCTTTCAATAAACATTCTTACTATGGAGCGGGTTGGGTTGTGCTTGTTAATTTCTTTTTAAGTGGAGAGGGCGAGTCTTTTAAAAAATTCATGAAGATCCTCCACAATACCTTTAATATGTGTGTTTTGTTTGTTAATTGTCCTCAGTCTAAATAGCGCATGTGTTTTAGGATGAAAGGTGTGGAATTCTGCTTCATCTGGATATGTGGAACTTTATGTAGCATTTTTGTTGCTTTTTGTAAAATACTTGCTAATCAATGAGACATTTGGAAGAAAGGTTTTAATGCTATATGACTTCTTCTAAATTTACAGAAATCGATTTGCCAAATTAAATAGAAATACAATAATGAAACTCTTTTTAATGTCGTTTTTAACTATATAGCATACATGTTAATGAAAATTCTGCATAGGATCCCAGGAACAAAGAACTAGAGCTTTTTGTTAACAGAAAACTGCTAGAGCTGTCAAACTTATTTCACTCGAAAAGGCAGTAAACAGTTTATTTACTGTAACTGTAGGAAGTTCTTATGATTCTCATGTTTGGGGCATTTTGGTTAACTTGCAAACAGGATATTAATGGGACCCGTTAAAAACAAGATTACCTCAAATATCTTAGGTTTTTCTCAGGATGGTCAAAAGAGGAGATCAAAAAGTTACCCTTTAAGTTTGGGTTACACTTTCTTATTTTGCTTCTCAGTGTTTGTCAGGGTTCTTCACTTTGTGTGTGTTTATGTGCCTCCAGAATCCTGTCAGGGAACCCTCTGCATTGCTCCTGTGAGAACATGTGGATCAAGCTGTGGTTAGGAGAGGAAGCACAGGACCTGCGCTGCATAGAGGATGGAGGAGCTCGCAAGCCACTGTCAAGACTGACACTGCCTAACTGTGGTGGGGACACACACACACACATATACTTGTTCTGCCATCGTAGTGAGGACCATTTGTTGACTCCCATTGACTTCCTTTGATTTTCAGTCATTTTCAACCCTTTCTATGCCCTAACCCTAAAATTAACCCTAAACCTAACCATTACCAATGCATACCTCACCCTAACCGTAACCCATTGACACCTTTACTCTAAACCTAACCATTAGCAAAATAGCAAGTGAGGACTGGCAAAATGTCCTCACTTTGCAACATCTGGTCCTCAATTTGATGGTGAAATTGGCAAAGAGGCAAAGAATGAAAAAAGAAAAATCCACAAGCTGTTCAGCACCTACTGTTAAGCTACCTTAATCGAGATGTTTGTACGAAGTTCCTCTTTTTGAAGAAATATTTGGCTTCTTTTCTGTGTTAATGCAATCTTAATCACATGTTGCCAGGAAGTGTTAGTATTTAAGCTCAGGCTGAGAACTGGTACTGTGAACCAAACATGCAAAGTCATTTGTCAGTTCACAGTGGGTGTTGGGAATGTATGAGCGAATAAGGAAGCTTTGCTGTTATCACCTAAGAGAATAACAGTACAAAGAACACAATTCACACAGCGACAACAGCCTCTGCAGTAATCAGTTATCTGTATCTGCTGTTATGTGTGTGTATGAGTGTGTGTGTGTGTGTGTTTGCACAGGCTGCAAGGAAAATGCTGCCCACACTTTACTTCAATTACACAGAGCTTTGCTTAGCTTGTATATTCTAATTTCACCCCTCCACATACGCACAAAAGGAGGAGGGAAAGCTGTGATGTCCTACACATCAATGCCCTGAGAAATGAGCAAAAACGGAAAGAAAAAACAACAAGCACGGAAGGAATTGGAGTGTAGATGCTGATTGCTGCTTTATGCTACAAAATTATATAGGGAGTTTGTTGGACTTGATTAGGTAAAGAAATAAGAACATTTTCAGAGATGTTCCAAATCATAGGAAATACCTGCTGGTTGGCTAAGAAAGGACACTACAAGAAAAAAAAATAAAGATTAACTCTAGACAATGTGGAAAAAGGAAAAAAAAGGAGCATCTGTACTTTGTCCTTTATTGGTGGTCCATTTTCTTTTCTTTCTGACATCATACAGTAATGTTCACTGCATCAAAAAAATAATCTCTCCAGTTTATATATATAGTGAGTTGCATGAAAACATTGTACTGCAATACTCCTATTACATCCACTTAACTGTAAAAAACCACTAAAACATGCACAGAAGCAGTATATGCATTCGCTATTAGGAATAATGTGTATAAATATCTAACAGCGCAGAGATTGATGCACAAGTGTATTATGAACCTTACCCATAAGTTTTCTCTCACTGTAAGGCAAACCTCTACAGGCCTTATGCCTTTTATTTGCTGGCATAAGGAAATGTTTATCAAGCATGAATGTATAAATGTCAGCAGTTAATTGATACTTTATTCCTGTCTGCTGTATATATGCAGCATGAATTTTTCATGAATCTTCTTTTTTTGGACCCTCTTCTGCTCATAAACAGGGTCAAATTACAGATTGAACCGTCTGAAAAGTCTGCATTGGATCAACTCTTGATCCTTTTTCATTTTAGCATTCTATCAGTATCAGAATAAAACTGATTTAGCATAATGATATAGAGTTTGATTTTTTTTTTTTTGTTGATAAGAAAGCTGTTAGAATTCTTTTGGGTAATCATAAATATGACCTATATCATTCTTTCAAACTAAAAAAAACTTTTGTTTTTTATAATTAACATATTGTGATATTTTAAAATATATAGAAACAACTCTAAACAAACCAAGTATCATGGGATCAGTGTATTACCCACACATCACGCAGATTAAAAGGATGTCTATGATATCAAAGCTTCTAGCAAGAGTATGAGTATGAGATTTGTACAGTAATGATATTAACTTGTAGACCTGACAGACTGGTGTCCTACTCTGAGAAAACCCAGGGCTACACAGATTTTGCAATAAAAGTTAAAACTTTTCTAGACATTACAGCAGTGAATGGAAGCAGGTCTATTTTACAAGTATGGGTTTACCAATGCCATGCTGTAGCTTTCAAACAGTGTTGTGAAAACATAATCTGCTACTTGCACTGCGTAGTTTTGTCTGTAGATAATTTTATTACCACCAAATGTAATTTTAATCTGTAGAGACTTACACAGAGAAAAGCTGTGCTTAGAAAGGTTTTATTAACATGAATGAAATACATAAGTTATTTGGCACTCAGGCCCCGGCAGAAAAATCGAGATTAGCTTGGATGAGTAACCTAGAGAAGAATTAGAGTAGTCCTCCCCAGACACTAGTGGTGCAATAAGCCAGACTGTGAGTAGGACTGAGAATTGTCTGAGAGTGAGTGAGGAGATGGGGTGGAAGTGGGTGAAAATTCGCTGCCAATGCCAGAGAGAAGCTGGTCCAAGAGCTAAATGAAGGCGATCTTGAAAGATGATTTGCTTCGGAGGAGGTGCGGTCATCGTTGATTGGCTGAAGCCTGGACGAGGGACATAAGAGTCTTCTAGATTAAATTTTTGCTTAAATGTCATTTTGCTGTGAAAGTTCACTTTAAAGGGAAAATGTGTAAGATTTATCACCATCTACAGTATGTACAATACAGTACAGTACAATACAGAGGAGGAGTGTTGGCCTAGATGGCTAGAGAAGGTTGAAGCTTTGAGAAGGTTGCAAATACCCAGTTCGATCCCCACAACCTGCACTCTGGGTACCTGAGCAAGACCCTTAACCCCACACTGTTCCCTGGGCGCTGCAGAGTGGCAGCCCACTGCTCCCCAAGGGGATGGGTCAAATGCAGAGAGTTAATTTCTCCATTGTGACATAAATAAATTTCAATTTCTAAATGAATCACAAATGACAGACTGGGGCGCGGCCTTCTCTTTGAGATCTACTATTAAGCCGCGGAGTGACATCTACTATCAACAGCCAATAATTGTTGCATCTGAGCTTGTCCAATGTAGTCTAATAAACTGGCCTTATCTGCCTTGTTTCTAACATAACAGCAAAATAAACTTCAGTGTTATGTTGAATCACTGCACCTATCAACAGGAAGCGTGTGACCTCAGTGTCAACTTTGAAGTTCACTCCCTCATAAATTGCCTCTACCTGATAAAATCTGCACCAATGTTGTATTTTTTCCTGGTTATTAATTTTTTTACCTTTATTTGATTTGTTTGTTTTGCCTCTTGCATAGAAAGTGGAAGATTGAATGATACATAGTTGTTTTTGCTTGTTTTAACTCGGCCAAGAGGTTTGTCCTCTTTCGGTTTCTCTAATCAAACATGTGGCACAACATGCTCCCATTGTGTGCACCGCCCCTTATGTGTTTATACACCACTACTTCTAAGCTATATGAAAATGCTCTCAATTTTTATATCATGTAACCAGACTTTCACAGACTATGTATTTATTAAGGCATTGCTAGATTTTTGCTAATAAACACCAATACACCCTGTCAATTTAAGCTAATAGCATTATTTAAAATTTTGAAAATAAATTTGAAATATATGATTTGGTTTAGACAGTAACAAACAATCCTTGCTGCAGCTTTTTATTGTGGTTGGAATGTCTAGAGAGAGCAGTAACTGGTCATCAGCAGAGAAAGAGAATACATAAAAATACACTCTATGGGTTTATTAGCCCCAGAAGCATATTGCTGTTCCTGACTGGTTAGCCGCTGTTTCTGTAGAGCTGTCTGTTATAGCCCTGGATTAAACTGTGTTGTGTCCTTGATCCTTAGCTTTGGAAGCTCCTTCAGACAAAAGCCTAATGCAGAAAAAAATACTACACATCCCTTATTTCCCAATAGGAAATTTGTTTTTGGAAATATCCTGTTTTATATTTTCAATAACAGGCTGTTGAGCCCTGCTGCTACATTTGCATTGTCATCATCCAAATAGTAATTATTCCACCTATGCTCTTTTTTTGGTGATCTATTAAATGTAACTACTGTATCTGTTTGAAAAACAGTGCAGAAGCCACTTAGGATTTCTGCAGCAGGAGTATAGATTTAGGGGTTTTCTTGCTTGAACATTTGCCATTTGTGCTTTTCTTGCTAAATCAAAACAAAAAAATCTGATGATGTATGAAGATGGATTATTACTACAGTATGTCTTTAACGACAGTGCAAACTATCAGAAATTGTCCGGGGCACTCAGGACAGAAACAATAAGTCTGCTTACCGGAAGCTAATAGTGTCATTGATAACTCCTATTGATCTCTCCCCTCTGCATACCCTCCATTAACAGAGGTTATTTTTGGCATTAGCATAGTCCCAGCTTGGCCCCTTGGGAAGTGGTCAGGGCACCCCCGTGTTGAGTGACATATGAATAGGAGGGCATGGAGGGAAAGGAGTGCAGAATAATGCCCAAGGGCTAACTGTGACACACCAAAGGACCTCTCAGCCTTCCAAACTGCTGGTTTTTGTGCCTCATCAGTATTTCTCATTTACCATTTGTCTGTCTGGTTCATGTGTGTCTCTGTGTCTGTGAGCATTTCTGACTGACACTGTGAGGGAGGCACAAAAGAGAGGAAATGCCCAGTGAAGCCCCGGGGCTGGGCTGACACCGATCTCTATCTGTGTGTCCACCAACTGAATACTGCCAGATATGTGCTCTAAAAAGCTTGCTGAAAAGGGAGCTGACTGATGCAGTTTATTACCATTCTGAGTTTACTACAGCACTGCTCATGCAATATAAAATCTAATCCACTGTGTGACACATAAGAAATTGCAGAGTTCAGATAGTTGCAGGTGTTAAAAGGCTCACACTGTCTGAAACAATAAAACTGACACATAAAACTTATGAACTCCTCAGCACTGCATAATTTGCTTCTAACACTCTATCAGCGGTACGTGCCTTACTTACCAATTTAACAAAAAAAAAACAAAAAAAGAATGTTTTTGGGCTGTTTTAAGTTTGCTGAAGTCTGCATAGTTCACCAATGAAGTACTGGCTAAAGGTTGGAAGTTCCCAACCAGGATTTATGAGCCCACCTTCAACTGAATAATTAAAAGACATATCCTCACTATGCACAGAGATGTGTATTTTAACTATATGGTTGCCCTAATATAAAGCAAATCATTTACAGCAAGCGAATGCATAATGGTCACCTTCTTGAAAATGTATTAATATGTATTATTTATTATTGTCTAGTGGGAAAAAAAGTATAGTTTAAAAAGCACTGCTTTTTAGTCAGGGCTTTTTTTGCTAGCATAACTCAGTTGAGAAGGCTGTTAATCTTAAAAAAGTCACCATTTACTCTGGAAATCAGGCCGATATGCTCCCTTTTTATGACCGTAATACCCAACGCATTTCAGCACAGACACAGGTTAGAGTAAAAGATTTGGAATTACAATAGAATTATGCCAATACCCTGACTGTTAATGGACGAAACAGCCCCAGAAGCCGTGTCTTTAAACACATCATAAAATCTAGATTTGTGATTTTTAGTAGCAAACCTTGGTCAGTAGAATAAACAGAAATAAATGTTTGGCATGTACCACTCTGTGTTCAAGGACTGCTGGGGGACCCAAGCATACTTGTCTTGTAGCTCAGGATGTCAAAAAACTGCAAAAATATGAATATGTGGGAGGGAAAGCTTTTTTTTAATTAATGCGTAGATAAAAGCAGACCAGTTACTAGACCACTCCAGAGAGGTTTTCCTGTCTTCAACTGTCTCTTTTTACATTTGTCTATCTAGCTGTCACTTCATCCATTTGTCTGGGAGGAATTTGACCCTAACCATCTTCAATCTAGGCACATATAAGAACAAGCCTTAAATGGTGGCACAGATTAGCCAACAAGGCCAGATGGCATCATCTTAGAGTATGTGGCAGGAGATGATATTCACATGTGGGGTTTTTCTATAAACAGAAACTTGATGAGTCACTCTGATAGACAAAGATGAGTCAGTTATACAGCTATAAGAACAAAAACTAAATAAGATGCAACAACCAATTTCAACCTAAAGAGAAGATGGACATTTCTTGAAATGTTTCTATAAGTGTTTTATAGCAACAGTTAAAGGTAAAAACAAAAAGGGTTTTATTTTGTAATGTCCTTCAAACAGTCGGGTCTCCTGTTTTCATTATAAGGTTAGAAATTCTTGGAGTAGCTTTTAGCGATTTATGAGCAGCTTTAGCAACTGAAAAGCTTAGTTGGTCAAAGCTTTTCAAATCATTAGCTTTATGGCAGTTAGATCATTTTGAATGGGACAAAACTAGTGCATGAAGAAACATAACAGTCCTGTTTCATAGCTTAAGCAGTTCAAGTAGAAATTATCTTTACTGTTCCTCAGTGTAAATATTGACTTTTTCCAAAAGCAAGAAAAAAAAAAAAGTATTATGCAGATACACATAAAGGTAAACAACCAAGCAGAAGGCTGGGCAGTAAGGGTTAAATTTACAACATCTGAAGAAATACTGTAAAGTTTTTTGTTATTAAAAAGATTAAAAAAACCTAATACAGTATATTATAACCAAAATTGCAGTAATGTTAAAACTCTTTCTTTCTGTAAACATAATTTACATGTTTAAATATAACTTATCACATTTTTGTAAATATATTTTGTTATAATTGCAGAAATATTGTAAATATCTAAAGATAACAAGAAAGAATAATGTCTTAAAGATATATTAAACATAATGAAAAACAGACAAAAGCCATCAAACTCCTAACTGGTTTAATGATCAGTTTTCCAGGTCACAATATGAATGCCAAAAAGAAATCGAAAATCATCTCAAATCTAAAAATCTTTTCATTGCACTTTTCATTTCTCTATTTTAGACCGTAGAGAACACCAGCTGTTTCATTGTGTTCTAACACACAAGACAAACAACAGACTTACAGCTTTAGTGCTGAGTCACTATGAGAAAACCTCTGCTTGTCTGCTGTTTGCTACTCGAAGGGTGTTTTGTTTTTTTTCTCCGAAATTTTATGTGGCAAAAGTTTCAAATGAAAGCACACTGGATGTTTTTCATAACTAACGGACTTAGATCGAATGAGACTGAGGAGGAAAAATGGCTTACTGAGCCCAATCTGGACATCATCTAGGGTGCACTTGTTTGTTGACATTTTTGCTGCCAACATTCTGTCAAGTTACCCATGAAAATTTATAATAAACTGGTTACAAAAAAATGGGTTTAAAATGTGAGGTATGTACTCATTTTTGTGTGATACTGCATGTTATTTTAAATAATTGATCTAGGAGGCATTTGTGGCTGTAGAAATTAGATACATGTTCCATAGGCATCTCTTCCTATAAATGATCAATAAGTGAAAAAAATGCAAGCCACTTTCTCCCAAGCTAACTTTGAAATCTTGTAAAAAAGCCAGAGAAAAAAAAAAAAAAAAAGATTGTTTAAAATGCACAAATTACAACTACTGGCAATGAATCACACAAGTAGCAAGTGCCTTGTACATAGCCTTTGTTTTTTTTTTTTTTTTTTTTTTTACAACTAAAAGCTTTTTAACTTAATGCATTCCACTAGAAAACACACACAAAAAATGGTTTAGATTCATTAAAGCAGGAAGCATTACATTTTGAGAAAAAATGTAAAATACAATTAGAATTTCTAATGCTCCTGTTACATCCTTGGAAAGCTATCCCCACTCTTTTTATTAGAATTTAAGATCAAAGCAAATAAAATGTAAGTTATGCTATGTCCAAAAATGAATTAACATTATAATATAACTATAAAACAATACCTAATAACTATAATAAACAATAATATGACAAATTGTTCCAAAATACGAATCCATCTTTTTGAAAATGAATCATGCAAAAAAAGATACAAGGACTTTAAGCTGTTTATTTAGATTGTTTCATTTATGTTTAACTTATAATATCACAGAGGGAGAGAGAAATTTGTTCTTCAATCTTATGTTGCTATGAACTAAGAACCTCTGCTACAAGTATTGGGAGGATCTGAAATGACCAGATAACCATATTAAGCAATTAAAACCTTTGACTATTGTTGTTTTCAAAATAGATTAAACAAAGTCAGATGGAACTAAGGTCAAGTAAGGCCCCGCCTTTATGTTTGTGGTCGAGTCGTCCTGCTGGAGGGTATCTCTCTGCTTCAAGCTCTAACAGATTTCCCCCTAACTTACGTTCATCCGTCTTCCAATCAACTCTTATGAACACTTTTTTTTGTGCTTAAGAAAATAACGCATCATAATGTGATGCTTTTGTCGCTGTGTTTCAATGTAGCAATAGTGTGTCACAAATTTGTGACTCAAGTTCATAATTTTCTTTCTTTAATACATGGTAAAAACTAAATTAAACTTGGCCCCATTTCAGACGAGGATAAAATTGGAATCTGTGCTACTAAATCTGAATGTTTTGTTTAGAGTCATATATGCTTTTGAGTATAAACTGAATATGTGTGCATAAAGTAGTTTGAGTTTGTTGCAAAACAAATAGAATAATTAGAATTGAAATAAAATCTTGCTTTGTTTTTACTGTAGGTGTTTTGGGATGTATGTTATTTTCTTCGAGTTCTTTTGTACTTGTTTCACCTGTGTTTGAAATTTAAGGATGTGGTACAATAAGCTGCAAGAAAATTAGTACTCTCTGCCTGGTGAAGATGAGATCAATAAAATGTTATAGGGGTCCTAGAATGATTATATAGGGTATTTGGTGTTGGTCCTTAAGGTCTCTGAATAGGGTGTGTAACATTGGTTGGGCTGAAAATGGCATATTTGCTGTTCTATGAGCCCTAATGCAAGCCTGTTTATAAGCCTCAAAATGAAACGACGGGTTTTCTTCCTTTGATGGTATGATCATGAATATTTAGATGAGCTGTGAACTGATTGGTTGGTTTACAACAAGTGAAGCTGCAGAGCAAAGACGCATCATAGCAACAGCATGTAGTAGAAACACACTGGGCACTCGAACCGAGCCGTGAGCTCTTGGGCTGGAATGGTGCAGGAAGCCAGCGGGGGACTGAGCGACCGCACCCGACCCGGTGACGGTAGCCCGGACAATGGCCACCTCGTGCTTCCCCCCGCCTGCCTCGGTTCTAGTTCTGGGTGTACAGAGTAGACTGGGGCTAGAAGACCTGTGTTGTCTGGGAGGTCGATACAACAAAATCAAACAAACAAATCTGTTATGTATTCAGATGCTGCTCCATTCAGGGATTTATATACAAAAAGGATAATTTCAAAGTCTATTCCCCGAGCTACAGGGAGCCAGTGTAAGGACTGCAGAACCGGGCTGATGTGCTCTTCTTTCTTAGTACTAGTGAGAACAATGGCAGCAGCATTTTTGATCAGCTGCAGCTGTCTGATGCACTTTGTAGGCCTGTCACACTGTTGCAGTAATCAATTCTACAAAAGATAAATGAAGGGATAAGTTTTTCTAGATCCTACTTGGATATTAGTCCTTTATTCCTGTAGATGTTCTTTAGTCTGAAGATTATTACCTCCGTTTTGTTTTTATTTCATAGATCTAAAGTTAACTAATTCGCAGTGATTGCTTAGAAAATAATGTCATGTTTGCATGATCAAATTTGATTATTCTCAACAGCTTTATCTAGTTTTTAAAATGTTATAGAATGAAGCAAACACACTCCATGGTGTTCTTTTAAGGGGTATAGTATCAATTCAAGCAACTCAAATGTCAAGGCAATAGCTTCATCTTATTGGCTGCTTCTGGAAACAATAACATTAGGCAAAAGCATGTTATTTTGTTTTCTCTGTTTCTGCAAGAATTTCCATGTATGGTTGATTATTGTGTGCAAGCTGAACAGTACAGTGAACAGAAAAGACTGCTTCACATGAAGCTTGTTCAGCTAATTACTTTAAACTGTTCCTCATCTCCACTTGGTGTGGTCAGGGATTTATCCATATCCGTAATGTAACCTGCAGAACGTTGCAGTGGCTGTAGAAAGCTGATTCATTGAGAGGCTGTTAATATAGTTCAATCTGATACAGGCCTGCCACTGGCAAAATGACTGGTTTTTATAGTATCTCATGGTGATTGAGTGGGCTTCCCTTCAGATAAGCGCTTTGCTGTCGGATAGAAGAGGTTGACGGGTTGGAGCTGATAAGAAATCTTTCTAGTTTTATCTCAAGCATCTGTCAATGCCTATTTCTCCACTCTCTTCTCTGTGTTCTTCTTTTCTCTACCCACAGAGTTTATACATGTGGACAATGGTGGCAAGGTCCTTATTGAGGCTGATTGGTTATACCCAGGTCATCTCCTGGTCAAAGCTCGAGACAAACACAGAGTCACCAGTGTCTTTGCTTTGACAGAGGCTTCAGACTGTGTCCAATCAATTTAGTTCCTGGCCGGCTATGGACATGCAATAGTAATCGGTGTAACCATCTGTCAGGGGACAGGGAGATTGAATTTGAACTTTTTTCCCTGTGTATCTTTCTTTTTACTCTCTGCTAGGTGTGTGTTTGGCTGCTCCTGCACGTTCATTGTTGGTAAATTACGTGTCCTGTGTTTTAATTGGACAAACAAGAGTTGGTCAAGAATCCTAACTTTTCTTCTTTCTACTCCTCCTGCGTCTCCCCTCTCTTTCTCCTGTTCTTTCCTGCTCTTTTTTTGTATGTAGAGGTTCCGATGGCAACGCTGAGCCCACCCGCAGTGACTGCCAGGGAGGGGGAAAATGTGGAGCTGTTCTGTACAACCTCTGGCATGCCTTCGCCTGAACTAATCTGGAATATGTCACTGGATACTAACTGCGACGTAAGCAATAAAGAACACATATACAACAAAATATCAGGAAATTTTAATCTAAGAAATTCTGCAAGATTATTACAGATTTAATATTCCATAGTTTCCACTTTTATCATTGTGTGAATTTTTTTTCTATAAAAGACAAGCACAAAAAAATAAAAAAAAAGAATCTCAGAATCTGAAAAAAAAGAATATTAGGCTGTAAATAAAAATATATAAAACTGGTCCATATACCATTTACAGTAGCAGCCTTTCCCCAATATAACAGCTACAACTTTGGGGGATTTTATCCTTCCAATGTTGCTTTTATAGAAAGTGAAAGATCTGATTTAAGAAAAAATTGGAACAACAGTTTTCAAGTTAATTTTAACTTGGATTTAAATTGAGACATTGATTTATCCATCCTAATGCATAAATATGTTTCCTGTCCAACGGGGGTTGTCTCTCCAGGTGAGTATCTTGCAGCCTCCAATGGGTTTTGTTGTAGTTATGCCCAGTATTTAGAGTTGCTCCATCCATTTTTACATCAGGCATTACCAGCTCTGTTGTCCCAAAGCATGATACAGCTACTTTTAATGTATTACTTTGGAGATGGGTCCAAGTTGATGTGCATCTTAGTTTTCTGTCACACAGAAATATTTTTATAGATGAAAAATTTTTTATTGTGTTCTGTGAGATGCTCAAAGGTTGGAATAAACTTTTAAAATCCTATTCTAAGTTAAACTTCCCTACATTCTTCTGCCCTTCATCTATGTTTTCTGGACTGCTATTTGTTCCCTGATCTTCTGTATCCAACCTTTGAGATATCCACAGTGCATGTGGATTGATAAATTGGTGGAATTAGACACAGGTGGATTTTATTTAATTATAAGCTGCAATGCAATTGGTAGAGGAAAGTTGTTTTCTGGATAGCTCACCAGTGCATTACAGACATGCAGAATAAACCACACTTTCAGATCTAATTACAGGGTAGATTGACTTAAAAAAGTTACAGCTATGATTTTGGTCTGAGGAAGAAAGACACAATACCTGGATGGAGCTCAGGAATGGAAATGAAGAACATGCAAACTTCAGGGCTAAAATTTAGAACCAGTATCTACTTGTTGCAAAATCAAATTACTAAAGCAGTGCCTCCATGCAATTAGCTATTATGTCTCTTAGTTTTATCAATAGAAAGGGTTCTGTTAAAGCTTTAGTCTAAATTTATTGCCTTATATTTACAAAAAAATGTATACTCCAAGTTATTAACAAAGGGTAAAGTCGTAAAGAAGATTTTTATTCTGTTTACATTTTTTTTAAAACTTAAAAATATAAGGTTTAAAAAATCTTCTCTCTCTTGCAGATCGAGACATCTGGCCAGGTTTCAGTGATGCGGCTCTCTAACCTGACATCAATGGACCATAGCAAGAAGATCAGCTGCACGGCTGAAAATATTGTTGGAGGGAGGGAGTCCTCTTTACTGCTGGACATACTTTGTACGTTCACCATCTGTCAAGCTGTCCAAAATTCAAATTAGAACAGGAGCAGATTTCAAAACAGAGTCAAAGGCTTGAGAGGATTTATTTTTATATTTTTAATTAATGACTTGAAATGGTAGTTGTTTCTTTTAATTTTGGTTTTGCTCTTAAATATCTCTTCTTTTAACTCTATACTCTCAGTTAAACCGATAATCACAAAGCTGAGTGACGCTATCCCAGACCATCACTGGTGCATCCCCTTCAGCGTAGCAGGTATGTAAGAAAATCCCACAAAACCCATTTAGTTTCATTTGGATATAATCTGAATAAGTATTTCTTTGTCATAATAAATGGGCATTTTATACCATTCCTATCGTGTTTTCCAGCAAACCCAAAACCTACGTTCCGGTGGTATCTGAACCATAAAGAAATTACAGAAGGGCAGTACATTGTGACGATGATCCATGACATCACAGAGAGAGAATACCACGGCTGCTTGCAGCTGGACAGCCCCACACACCTCAACAACGGGCTCTACACCCTAATAGTTGAAAATGAGTTTGGCAAAGACAAAAAGGAGATCAATGCTCACTTTATGCTCCAGCCAGATGGTGAGAATACAACATTGAAATTTACCTTAGTCTTGCTTGAACTACAGGACAAAATGTAAAAGAGTTAACCAAGATATTCTTTTCTTTGTTCTCCCAATAAGTAGGTCCTTCAGAACCTTCATACTATGGTGAGTAATAGGTTTTATTTCTCTCAAATAAAAAGTGTAAAAACCTATTCACTGTCTGTTCATTTTGTCCTTGTTTTTAGATTATGTTTCACATCGTCCCCATCAGTTGATTGAAATTTAGTTTTAGAAATCTGTCTTTCTCTTGTTCTTTTTCCTTTAAGGTCCTGAGGGTGCGTTATATACCTACACAATTTTTTTTGCTGTCTCCTTGATATTGTCTCGTATTTTCTTTAAAACACTGTGCATGTTCAGTGTGTGTTGTCTGTTGGTTTGTGCGCTGTGGTTCATGAGATTACCTTCTAAGTTCTGCATGTTAAAATATTTCTAACTAAAACCTGTTTTGCTGTTAGACCTAATTGTCTCTATGTGTCTTTTTCTTTGACACGTCCTCCTGCCAGCAGATGTAACCTCAGGTATACCCTTTATTTGTTTACTCTGGCTTACAAACACAATTGCATACTGACTGCCAAGCTTACAATTAACCTTTGCTAAGCTGTCAAGTTTTCATGTAACACTTTCATACAAATGGCAGAAAGAGTTCCCATGTGGGTAACAAAGAGAGCTATATATATTAAAGGATAATTAGAGAGTGATCCTGTTTTTGTTTTTTTTCTTGAAAAAAGTGTACCAAAAGTGAGATGCAAATGGATGCATACACTAAAACATAACAAAAATTAATAAAAAGAAGATATTCTTTTAGGTGCGACTGAAAAAACTTTACAAATGTGCTTGTATTTTTTGTACTTAAAAAAATGACAGCATGTTTTCTAGAGATGAGTTAATATTCAAACAAAAGCATAGATGTAAACTACACACATATTTCTGTAAATAGGGATGTATGGGCAGGAACGTAAATTAATGGTTTAATGTTTGACAGCTACTGGTAAGAAGGCTCTATGATGATGCTCCTTTGTCTACAAAGAAATTAAGGATCAGGTTTTCAAATTTCTGATTCTTAGAGTTACATCTTCATAGCTTACTATGTATTTGTTTTTGGTTTGTTTTTAACCTTTTTTAGTACTTACCATGTATTAAAAGCTTAAAATGGTCAAAAAATGTAGACTCCATAATTTTAATTTGTCCACAAGCAGGAGAGAATAATTTATGTATTTTGTACAGAAATCAAAGTAATTTCAATGGCAAAATCAATATATGGTTTAAACTTTGAATTATTTAAAAGAGTGTCACAGCTTAGGGCTCCCATTATTTTAGAAATGTTTTAAGAAGTAATGTAGTAATAAAGACAGTTTCAGCTCCTGAGATCTGTTCTAAAAAATGAGCAAGTTGTTTATTTGCTTATGTCTAATCCAGATTTAAAGAATTAGGAGCCTTGCCATAAATTCCTATAGATGTCAAAGTGTAGATCATTTCATCGCCCATATAGACGTTAAACTACTAAGCTCATTCACACCCTTTCGTATTCTTTTCCATTAATAAAAGTCTGAAATAAAGTGATAATTTGTCACAGCTTCCTTTTTGATTCTGTTTTTTTAAACTTTTATTTCTGAATCAACAGAGACTCCTCCTCAAGACCCACCTGAGGACAGAGTTGCTGTAAGTTCATTTTATTTGGATCTCCTGTCCTTAATCTTAAATACCTGCTTTTTAAAGTTAGATATGTCTAGAAAAACCCAGCTCATTATTTTTGATTCACTGCCAGCAATATAAAACATCTATTATTCTCTTTCTTTCCTTGTGCCTGAACTTTGCTTAGTGTGGCTGTTTGCTGGTTTCTATAATAAATGCATGAATACACAACTCTGTTTTGTCATTGTGCAGGTATACGTAGTAGTGGGGATTGCTGCTGTAGCCTTTACTGGTTTCTTGCTGATGCTGGTTATCCTCAAATTTGGAGGGAATTCCAAGTTTGGCCTCAAAGGTACGTCATTCTAATTATATTTATAACACCTGGTGAGATTAATCACTCTTGGAGTGATTAATATGTGGATGGGTTCATGGATAAATAAAAACTATAGTAAACAAAAGCATATATTTCATCACCACATATATCTAATAATTAATCATGTCTGATCATTGAAAAAGACAAAAGAGAAAAAACTCCATAAAGACATACAGAGAAATAAAATTTTGGACATTATATCACTTTGATTCCAGATTGTTCCACTTTCTAAAATGGGGTCTTTTTGTGTGAGAGGTTAAAAATCAGATGTGTGACGTGTATTTGGGCGAGAAATTACTTGCTTTATCTCTAACCCCAACCTAATTTCACTCTAGCCTCTGCTGATGGACTCTCTCGTCTCTCTGCTGCAATAATTGCTGACTAAGTTAAAATCAACAGTAAAACTTTACCTAACTGAAATGGAGTCAAAAGAAAGCTGAATGAAATCAAGATCCAAAGTTTATGAGACATTATGAAAGTTTTTATGGACAACTATCTTTAAAATGGCCTTTTTTATCTGAACCTTTATGACTAAAACATTGTTTGATGAGCAGAATGTAACCTCAGTAGTTCAGCACCTATGTTTCTATATACTGTATTTGTAGCCTATTTTCCTGCATTTTAATTCAGTTCAGAACTTCCAGTACTATTAAGCGGATGTGACAACAATCATTTTCATCCATCCATCCATCCATCCATCCATCCATCCATCCATCCATCCATCCATCCATCCATCCATCCATCCATCCATCCATCC
>NW_015150553.1:883533-973417 GCF_000732505.1 Cyprinodon variegatus | reverse complement strand
TCCATCCATCCATCCATCCATCCATCCATCCCTCCATCCATCCATCCATCCATCCATCCATTTTCCATCACGCTTTATCCCAAGCGGGGTTGCGAGGGGTGCTGGTGCCTATCTCCAGCTGTCTACGGACGAGAGGCGGGGTACACCCTGGACAGGTCGCCAGTCCATCGCAGGGCCGCTACCAACACTTGTTTTTATAAAAGAAAACTTTACATGCATTAAGATTTTTGTACTTTTCTTTGATGAAGTTCTTCCTCTCTTAGGGTATTATATTTGAAAAAGTCATTTCATTACTTAAAGACATTATTTTGGCCATACTTACCTGTGTAATGATACAAAGTTCTGATATTTTATGAGGCGAGCAGAGCATTCAATATGAACATTCTGTCAAGTAAAAAGCCATTTTTTGTTGTTAAATTAAAGATCATACAGGTTTTATCTTAGAGGTGGATATGAGTTATGATTAAGGTAAATACTGAATTAGGTGTTTACCTATCAATAATCTTTTCGATTAGTCGTTTTATCTAAAAAGACATGTTTTTAGTATATTTCTACAAAACAAGCCAATAGACTATGGGAAAAAAAACTTTATTGTTCCCTTATAACCCTAACCCATTTAGATTTATTGCAAAACTCAAAACATAAATATATAAGAATATATATACATGTAATTATAAATGCAAACAACTTAATCTTTACTGGAAAATTTGTAGATATTCTATGTTCATAGTTAATATTTGTTGGCTTTTGTCCTTTTTACTGCTGTAAATAGTTTATTCTCTTAGACAATGGGCATGTTTTATAGTCTGTGTACTAGGCCTCCTGAATGATTCAAGTAACAAATTAGGTGATGATTGTTTCAATATTCAGTTAATCACAATTAATCTGATTAATTGTTTTAGCCCTATACTGAATGTTGTTTGTCCAACTTTAGACAGTGCACTTAGTGATCTCTAATACGACTGTGGCTATGTTATTGATCTTTACCAACTATCATTTTTTACTATCAACAAGGTCATTTGTTTCTGCAGAAATAGCATGAAAGATATGTAATCCAATAAAAGGATGATAGGAGAGTAGCAGTTAAAGATAGGCCAAAGGAGCTTATCTTGAATTTGTGCCAAAATATGACTACAGCTGTTAATGTCAATTATTCAAAAATAAATTTCCATTTAGAATTGAAGTGCTTTGTTCTAATGCTGTCAAACCAACAGTTGATCTATAATTCCTTACATCTTCCCATATTTTACTGAATTATGCGGCTTCAATTTGATCTTGAAGTCCGACTAAACAGGGTGTGAAAATAATTGGACTGCTTTAGGAAGTTAATTTCATTAAATCTGTTTACTATTATTTATCCATGAATCCTCCTTGAATAAGTTGCAACTGCTATTGTTTTGTCGTTCCTTTGGGTCTTTGGTCTGTCGGTGAATAACATGCATGCTGGTTAAACTCTCAGTCTTTGCTTTTTCATGGTGTTGCCAGTCTGCTGCTGTAACCATTGCTGAATCCTTCCTGCTCACAACCTTAAAGTTTTCAGTCGTAATTTCCTTTTTAGCTCTATCTTATCTAATCACTGATTTCTACAATAAGGAACTAATCTGATTTCTCTTGTAGTCGTTAACATCCTTTAGGATTTAGCTTGGATGTTTGCTTGAGGTTTTCGTGTTCTTGTGGCCTAACATTACCTTATCTTCTTCTGTGTTTATCATTAGTGCTGTTTTATGTGTGTTTCCTTGATTAACTAGTTTGGTTAATTATACTTAAATGGTAAAGCACTAAAGCATTCAGTTTTCTGAGTAAGTCATTTTTTTTTACCATTTACAGATATGGTTGTTTCAGAGTAAAAATTCTTTTTGGCGCTGTTTGTCCTGCTAATATTCAAAGCAGTGAAGATCTACATGTCAAACGTATATGAGCAAACAGAAAGTACATGCAAATTTAAAGGTTAAGACATCATTTCCACTCTTGACCTTCCTCTCATCTGCTCCATCTATATGCCCCCAGAAAGCCGGATTAGTGTGGCTTGCAGAATTTTGACATTTGGGGGACTTCAAAGGTTGAACTATGACTTCAACAGGAGGAGACTGGGGTCAGATAGAGACTAAGGTCCCTCTCCACATAATTAACCTGTATTTAATTTTTTTTTTTCCATTTAAACATCTGACCTCAGTCAGCAAAAAAACACAGGCTCTAGTGTAAAGTAGCAGGACGTTTTTCTAAATCATAGGCATACACTGACACGCACCCACATAAGCACAGTCAGTGCTGACAATGATGATGAACTTGTGAACAAATGTGTAATATTAACGCATATCAGGCCTTATGACTTGTGCAACAGAGTTGTAGTGAATATGTACAACCTCTGAGCCTGGCGATGTGTCTCCCTGATTACATAAAGCTGCAGTAGCTGTTTAACATAATTTTATAATCAATGCAAAATGTCAGGTTTCCTCGTCATTAATAACTCCCGGAAAAAGGCGTGCTGATTTTAAGTGTTTTCTGGCTCAAAAAGTGGATTTTATTTAAAAATCGCTAGTATTAAGCATAAATTACTTTACAATTATTTTCAGTAAAATCCAAGATAATCAATCACCTTAAGATGGTCAACTACTAAATGAATATAATTGGTAAATATGCAGTTCAATCTCAACGTAAAGATCATCATAATTCTTGAGAAGTTACAAGGGATTAGGGATGGGATGGTTTTTGGCTCGGCTCCCAAAGAAGAGCCGGCTCTTTTGGTTCCCAGATGGCCCTCTATTTGTTATCCATGTTGGCCAATATGATTGGTTCTAATGTTATTAAATCATTTTGCATTTATTGTTTGATTATAAGCCATATACTTGCCTAATTTTATCTATCTATCTATTTGTTTTTGTTTTTGTTTTACATTTTATTTCATCTTTGAACTTTTTTTTTTTTTTAAACACAAAAGCAAATAAAATAGAAGCAAACTCCACCTGGTAAAAAGGTGTATGATCTCATATTCTCAGATCTGATTAGCCACAAGTCAGTAATGCTGTCAGTCACAAACAAATGATGTGAACGGGACAGAACTACTGAGGGGAAAATTGAGCATTTAAAGCAAAAAAGTGGGAAGCCGGTTCTTCCTATCCAGTACAGCTCTCAGAGCTGATATTTTGTGGTGCACCTCCCAGAACACACCACTCCCAGGGTAAAACATGGCATTGACACTATCATGCTGCTGGGATACCTTTCTCAGCAGAGAGAGGGAAGATGGTCAGGTTACTGAGCTATTCTATAACTATTATAAACAAATCCTATATGTTGAACAGCAGTAAATGTGTAAACTCTTAAAAAAAACTGTATCAACTTCACATTTATGCTGTGTAGTTATTTACCATAAAATCCTCATAAAAATGAAAAATAAGACAGCACATGAAAAAAGTTGTATGGGGTAAGAACTTTTCTATATTTCTATTGACAAGTGGTGCTTGATGCGTTATAAGTTAAAATCTGTAATCATTTGGTCTATCAAAGGTTTCTGGACTCAACCAACATACTTTTGGATCAATTAATCTACAGCGTTGCAGTGTTTAGTTTAAAAAAAGCAATAAAATGACTTGAAGGAATAAACTACTTCTTAAAATAAACTTCCACAATTGAAATCCCCCTTTCTGCTTCTGTTTCTCTTTTTTTCTTTTTTTGTGTTTTGTGACACCTTTTAAATTGAAAGTTCTTTAGTTTGTGTATTGAGGAAAAAATCTGGATGTCTGCCAAGAGACCTAGTGCTCACGTACAGATCCTAAAATTCAAATACGGGTTTTGCATTCAGGCTAATTCTGCTCTACTTAGTATGATCTAATGAGTTTTTTTTTTCCGGAAGTTTGGGATCTAAATGTATATAGTGAAATATTGCTGGACTTGTTTGCCTTTGAGGTGCTTTTAGATGTGTTCTCTTCTCTTTCTGTTTTAAGTAAGTGTTACCTTGGCTCACCTATCTGCAGCCCAGCCTGCTTCTCCAAACAGGGAGCTCTTGATTTAGGAAAACCAACTACAGCAGTTAATTCTACTTTTAAATGCAGATATGTTTCAGAAAAGCAGGACATTTTTAAAACTTTCTCTACTACAATGGTTAGGAGGACGTTAAACATTATAGGATCTTAGCCAAATATTTTCCGAGACTATTAAACTGATCTCCCCCCCCAAAAAAAACAAAAAAACCCCAAAACATTGAACTAATTAGATGAAGAGATCCCATCATGTAACAATGAACCTTGCTTCAGCTAGGGCTTTTTAACTTTAAGGCATCTTTTGGGCAACAAAATTGTAGCAGAGAGACCCCATTGGCTAAATAGAGGGCTGCATGCATGTGTCCCTGTTGGGTCTGTGTTGGTTTAAGGCCAACACAGACCCATTCTAACAAACCAATAAAATAATCCTGACATGAAATATAAAAAAATGTGAAAGTATGAAAACTAAGCTTAAGAAAGGGGAGATTTAAATCACATCTTCTCGCGTGATCCCAAATAGGACGAAACCTACTGAATCAACAAGATTTTTTGGAGAAAGAAGGTGTGGCCTGTTTGGAGTCATTATACCATATTATTTGAGACTGGCTTTTTTGTCTTATTTTGTAGTTATGTGGAAAAAAAAATATCTTTAAAAAGATTATGTATGGTGCATAATTTATAGCTATAGTTTCACATGACTTCAAAATAAAATGTTCATGATGTGTGAACAGTCATTGCTTAAAGGAAGGAGCTGATCTCAACCTCGTTTCTGACCCAATGGTAAAACACAAATGTCATGACAGAAAAAAAATGTATGATGGTGAATCAGCGGTTGTGAACCGGAGAATATGAGAACCACATTGAGGAAGATAGGATGAAATTAAAGCCAACATCTTTAAGGATGTGAGGAAAGAAAAATAGAAACGGGAGATATTCTAAGGGTTTAAATAAAAACAGAAGAATAAGGAAGTAAGAGGAGGAAGATTCCAATGGATAGGCCACAGGCATTGAAAACTAAGATAGAACAAGGCGTAAAACTAAAAAAAAAAGATGAAAGACAAAGTCATCCTCTGTCTAGTTATCAATGATTCATCATTAGTGCAAGTTTCAGTTTTCTCCTTGTTTGGTGAAGCTGCACGCCTCCATCTTTCTCTACTTCTATCTCCCTCACACGCATACACTGCTCCTTTCTGTCAATCGATGGAAATGACACCCTCAAGGTCAGTATAGCTTCATTTTGGGCCCTAGGCTTTACAGAGCATGCTCAGCATACCCAACACATCCACATCACAACCACCTCCTCTTCTTCACTCATTCCCTGCTGAAAAGCAGCTCTTGCCTCCAGTTCTTGAGGTTTTCATGAGCTCTGTTCCTCTAAAAAACAAAAAAAAAACAAAATGTGCAACAGATATAAGAGAAGCACAAAGTGAAGACTTTCGACCCTCTACACTTTCTGAAACTGGGGCTATAAACAGAGGCTTGGTTAGAAACAGAATGCTTCTTTTTACTTATTTGATCAAATCCTTTTCTGTTTCAGAGAGGATTTCTATCGAAATTCTAGACTATTGTCCTGTCAAATGCATCTTTATCACCAGTTTAGCATCTTTACAATTCTTCAGACTAGAAAGTTTTAACAGAAGACGTCATGAAACCCTTCTTTCTTTATACGAATATTTCCTTTGTAACCATAACAACATCCTTAACGGACAATGGGTTATTTGAGGTAAATTGGCGGAGGCTCTAACTCCTCTGCTGCTCTAAAGGCCTTCCTTGAAAGTGTTGTACAAGTTCATACTCAGTGAGAAGCTGACAAGTCTGGTTGCAAAAGCAAATAAATACAAACAAACAAAGAAATGTAGATACTAAAGCCCAAGGCTTTTTATTGAATTATTATATCTTAGATTATTTCTTCTCATATTGATGCTTCACTTAATTTGTGTGAGGTTATCTGAACATAATCAGTGCCACATGCCAACAGTTGCACTGGTTCAGTTTAGCTGTCTTGCAAACTTTTTGCAGCAATTCCCCCATTTAGTTTTTAAAAATTAAATTAATTTTAGAGTAAAACATTCACAGGAAACTCCTGTTAGGCTTCACAATTGGTTGGTTTTGAGTTGGTCAGTATTAAATACAAATACTAACTTTACACAATGCTTTTCCTTCTGCCCTGCATTAGTCCTTCAAACTCGATACTGAGCATTGCTTGATGAAAGAGTAAGAGGACACTGCCTTCCATTTTGTATTATTTTATTTTATTTCCTGAGTCACGTTAATGCGTTTAATGACCTCAGTGTAGAGAGCAGGAGACGAGAGTTTTGTTGCCTATGGTGGATCCTAAGGGCTATGATTGTTTGAAGTGCTCTGAAGATTGCAGCTCCTCTTTAACTGTTAAATGTTACTTGGAGACTGTGCACTTGCCTGATGGATTTTTCTTCCTGCTGTCCTTTACAAGTAAAGTACGGTATAAGCAAAATATACTCCTGGAGAAAACCTCTTTACCTGTAAAAACCACAGCAATGGTTTTGACACCCTTATAGGTGTGTTTTTCCTTTTCTGAAGGAAGATTCTAAGCTGCTTTGCCAAACTGGTTTAGTCCCAGAGTAGTTGTTATTGATGATTTACTCTAAACTGTCCTCCCTGTCTGCCATCAGTACTGTCGCTTCTGCTACACATATGACTGAACCATGAAAAACTGGTTTATGTAATTGATTATTGGTTTATTTGAAAGTCACTGCTTTGTTTTGGAGAATTCAAAACATTGACTGTCTTCTCCTTAAGCCACTTTTATTAGTCATTTGTTAATGTTTCCAAAAGTTGAAATCGTGACATAATGTTTTGCCTTTAGAGTAATGGCTTCTTACTTGTAAGGGGTTGAGTTTGTTGTGTGAAGGCCACTTAGGAAGTGTTTTTTTAATAATTAGTATTACTTGAGAAGTTTTTTTTTTTTCTCAGTCTTAAACTTTTTGTTTAATATCTTTAGATGTTGTTTGAGTTTTTCTACATATTGTCAATGAATCACCTGTACCTCCTGCAGGAGGACAGGCCAAAGACATGATAGAGTTTACAGCTGGGTTAGGGCTCTTGGAAATGCAAACCTCCCCCTTTTCCTCCAAATGTAACAACAGTCATGGGCTGAACATGTTTTCTGGCCACATGTCTCCAAATAAATAATAATCTCTCTTACCAGATCAATCCAGTATCTTCACAAAGCCTTTTGTTTTTCTTCTTGGCTTAATATCCACATTGTCCACCAAAATATGTTAATGTTTTGAATCCAGAACCCTGCTGCTTCCTAAATGTTAAGGTTTAACTTGCATGTTACTGTTTGAACAGATGCACATAGCACCTGTAGGCATCTGGAATTGTACCAAGAGGATGAACCACACCTGCGCAAGTCCAGTGTTCTTGTTCCTTCAGTTGGTGTGCAGCTGACAAGTCTGGTTTCAAAAACAAAATGAAAACATCACACACAAAAAATTTTAGATTTACCACTAAAGCCCAAGTATTTGTATTGAATTTTTATTGCTTCATTTCATCTTAGATTATTTATTCTCATATTGATGCTCCACTTAATTTGTGTGAGGTTGTCTGAAGATGTGGAGCAGCGAGGCTTAATCAACCTCAATAAACTAGTCAAGTAACAGATCCAACACTTGAAATAAAATAATACTGAGATCATCTGATTGGCTAAAATTTCATTATACTGTAGGCAAAATAATTTTAGTAATCCTTACTGACCTTGGAATCAGATCTGAAAAATTTAACTACCAAGACGTGCTTTTCCTGCATTAGGAATTAGAATTATGCGGTAAGTTGATACACAGAAAAACACAAATTTGACAGAAAAGCATTGGAGATATATGGTGTGGAAATAAGAAAATACTCATTGCAGACTAATATAAAGATAACAGAGGAAAAAAGTACAACTTTGTGCAGACGAAGAACACCAGATATGATAAAAATTTATTATTTCAACAATAAAGAATTAAATCAAACAGTATTTATATGTGGTTGAGTATTTTTATTATTTGCAGCAGGAAAATGTACAGTGTAAGTTTCCTATTTTAAGTAATAGGAACATCTCTGTCTGATCTTTAGTCTTGTTCAGTGTCACCAAGTGGGGAAATTATATCTCTGTATTTATTTAATAAGTTGAACTTAAGAATCAAACATATCTCATTGTGTTTGAAGTGGTTTTCATAGCCGCTGGGTTTCAGCCTTTATTTGTTTATCATTAGGCTCCATTTAGGTTTAAGTAGAGAATAACCTGAAATTTACATATTAGCTTTTTTTTTTATTCAACCTTCTGTCTTACAGGTATTATCTTAAGAAAACAGTCCTTGATCCCAAATCAGCTTGGAAGCAGATGAGATTATTATCATAGCTGAAATCAAACATAACATTTCTGCTAAAACAGTAGAAGTAGCGCTTTAGTAATCTTCTCTTTTCTTTTCATAACATATAATGTAAGAATATCATTTAATTTTCATAATAGGCCAGGAGACACTTGGATTAAGCAAAAAAAGCTAATCAAATATTTTCCATATTCAAGTTACGCAATAAATCTTTCATATGTGTTTGGTTTTGGTATATACAATTTTTATTTCATATGTTCTCTGCACACTGAATACAAGTGACAAAGTATTCCCACTTTAATATCCTCAATTTTACTCTAAATTTCTAATGTTTGGTATCTGAATAACAAGTAATTGCAAAGACAGTCAAGGAAGGTGGTTAAATTATTAATATTGTTTATTTAATTTTTTTCCCTTTTGGTCTTTAGGGAAATTACCTGGAGAAAAATATCAAGTCTTAAGCGGGAATTTTCTAAAGCAGAAGCACTGGTGATTGGATAACTGTCAAAAAAGCTTGAAAATAGTCACCAATAGTGGATGTCTTTCTCATCTCTGTTAGGGAGTCTATTGTACAGCTGTAGATCATTTCCTGTCCTGCGCTGGTCAGCCTGACCTTTGCGAACTGTCAAAGTGGTGAAAAATGAGAAGGCTTAAACAAGGAGAGCAGTGTGGGAACAGGACATGGTGTATACATACAATCTGAGATTGGTACGGATGGAATTATTATGGAGCAGCTGAATCTTCTGAATTTGTTTCCATTTGATTTGGGGAAGGGGGGTAAAATTTGATTATTTGCCACTTCAAAAAGAAAGCACTTTGAAATGTTGCGCATGAGCTCATTTTAAATCAGACACCATAAGTGGACGTTAAATGATCTTACAAAAAAAAAAACAATACATGATTATCTAGTGTGCAAATTTAAAACAATAAAGCTTTTAAAGTCTGGGACATGCTGTTTTCTGGCGGCAGCCCCAATTCATTAATGCAAATATTTCTTTCTCTTTAATCGTATTTTCAGACAGCTGTTTGTCCTAGATGATGGATCAAAATAGAAAGAACAGCCTCACGGTCCCACATTCACTCTGAAAGAGCCAACATAATTGGGTTCAGAAAAGTGCCTGTAAGTGCCAAGCATATGCCGATATGCCCTGAGTATGACATCAGTTGGTGGGACAGAAAGCGTACTGTAAAACCAACACAATGTTTGTATTTTCAACCAGACAACAGAGTTGTGATGCAAAATCCCTGTGATCTGGTTTTCTCAGAACCACAGCTTTTTTCTTTTGTTGTCTAGACCGGGGGTTCCCAAAGAGGGGATTGGGATGCCCCTTGAGGGGGGGCTCCCTTTTCACAATCATTATGATGTGATCCCTGAGGTAAATGGAGAGCCAAAATGTTATAAAATACAAACATGTGAATGCCCCATGACATGTAACATTTATTTATTTGTTTGTTTATTTTGATTTATATGTCTAATATATGGTTAGAAATCTGATTACTTTGTTAAGTTCCCCATGAAATAATTAAATTTTATTTATTGAAATGTATTTAAAAGTGAATATAATTGCTTAATTTATATATATATATATATATAGCTTTCCCCTAGATTCTCAAACAGTCTGAAAATATGCATGTTATGTTGACTAGTCTATTTAGGTATGGGTATGTATGCATGGCTGTTCATCATTTGCCGGGGACCTTTTACATCAAAGATGCTCCCGTTAAGCCTAATTCAGAATAAACCAGTCACAGCCAGAAGATTCAATGCTTTTAGATCTCTAGATCTCTTTAGCCAAGGTTGTTTAATTAAGTTCAAACTGAGCCCTCATGACCATAGGGTTACCATGAACTGATGGCTACTTTCAGCAAAGCAATGTGAAATGTCACCACGCTAAGATAATCTCTAACTGGTTTGAAGAGTTAGTTGGACAGTAACTCCTAAGAATTTATCTGTTTCTCTGCCTGATGGAATCAAAAAAAATGCTTGACTGTCTTATTAGATGCATTTTTCTAAATATGGATGTACTCATAAGTACAGTATCTTACAATATCATCCAGAGAAACAGAGAGAAGGGCATTAATCAAGTCTCTAAAGCCATCATTATGAGCCAGGGAGTCAGTATGGTTAGTCCAAATTGTATTACTAAAAGAAAATATGTATATCAGCCAGACAAAATTAAATAGAAGTTGATGCAGAAAAGAGCAGTGTCCTCTGCTGAATGAAAATGTGACCCCTGTAAGTAGAAACAGGGATGGATGGATGCAGCCAGCCTCCAGCCAAAAATCCACATCCTTCTGCATCATTTCCAACTCAATGAGAGATGAAGAAAAAAGTCTCGCTGTCAAATGAGAAGTTATAGGTAGGAGGTCAGTCTAACAAAGGATAATGGCCGGTGGTAAAGACTTGCTTAGTCTTACTAAAGATCTTGTTTTAATGTAGCAAGGGGTGCAGGAGAGGTTAGAATAATAAGTCAAATTCTCATTTAGCTCCCTTAGGGAGGAAACCTTGGCCAGAGTTTTATAGGACTGCTAAGACAAGCATCTCCTGGGGGCTTCTCTTAACGAGAAAAATGTTTTTTCAAAATAATGTCCATTACAGCCAGAATATAGGATTGTTACGAAACATGATGAAAACAGAGTCCCTGAAATATTTGCCAGGAAAGTAGGAAAAGTGGGATCATTGTAAGAGGCATTTTTCAACTGAAGGAAACTTTTCCAGGAACTGGGAGGTGGGGCATTATTTACTCCCTCCCTCTACGGTACATGTGCTAGTTTAAAACAAAATAAAAATGTGTCCCAGAGAAATCTTTGTTTGGAAATAGTACTTCCCTTTAATCCCTCTGAACTATTAATATTGAACTTAGTGAAGGAAAGTATGAAATAATTGGGATAATTTTCTTTGAATTTTTGGTATCATACTACAGTCATCAAGTTAAACTTGAATGTTTACTGTTAACTTTAAATTAAAGAGATTTAAATCATGAATGGTTGTCTCCTTTCAGCAGCCTGTGACAAAACAATAAGTAATCAATTGATATTTCAGTGTGGGGCTGCCAGCTGGTAAAACTGGTGGCATTGTTGCTTTGCAGCAAGGTTATGGGTTGGAATCCAAACCCAGCCTGGGATCTTCCTCTGGGTTTTCATGCTCTCTCCATGGTTGTATGGGATCTTTCCATGTACTCCCTTCCACAGTCCAAAAGCATGCCTATTAGATTAATTCTGCTGCTTCATGTGTATGGGATTCAAGACTCCTTTGGGACATGTTGCACTGGCTATGAGTACTGAAATCTAAAAAAAATACTACAAACTTCATCCGATTGTGGAAAAATGACTATACTTTTATTTCCAACTGTAACTGCTGTGAAATTATTACTGACTGCAGCCAAGTGTTACTCTATTGTTAAGAAACACATTACGGTTAAAATTTCAATTGCATTTTTAGTGGTAACATATGTTATAATGTGTTATTTCTTTGACAAAATGAGATTGTTATAATGTAAATGCTGAATATCAAATCTTATTTATTCTGGTGGTTGGAACTTGCCCTCGAAATTCCCTTAATTGTTGCTCAATCTTCAGAAGTCCATTGAGGACTATTACGTGTCTAGGGTCAGGAAAAGTGTAGGGAAAATCTGTGCAGACCCCACCTGTCTGTTTTGACTTTTAGTTTGTACAACAGAGGTCTTTTTGGAAACACCACTTCCCACAAAGATGGTTTCTTTCCCCAGACTGTCTCTCTACTGAATACCTAGCTATCAGTGCCCAGATTGAGGAGTTTTAAGCATACATACTCTATTTCAACCACACCTTTTGTAAAAACACTGAATGTGTAAATATTAAAAATATGTATATGTTTCCGTACAACTCCTTGAATATATGTTATATTGAAATGTATTCACTGAAAGCATAGGGAAGCCATATCTAAATGCATTGTATGTGTGCACAAATGTAGAGTAGTAGTTAAACTGATTTTGATCAATGTACAAACCCTGAGGTACATAATCAGATGTTCTGCAACCTCCAATACTACGAAACATCTTGGCTACCTCATAATCGAGGAAAACTTTAAAGAAAAAATCTTGATTACAGTCTGTAATTTCTAACGCTCTGGATTTCACCGATGCTACCTTTAGTACCACAGTTGATTAAGTCAAAACTGGAAAATTTGTTATAAGCTGGAAATGAGGGCAGAATGTGGAAACCTCTGGTCTGAAAGGGCTTCAAAATAAAGGACTGGGTTAGAATAAAGTGTGGTTAGTGGCACAGATGTTTGGGGGTGGTTTGTGAAACTTTTCGAGGTTTGCATCTTATTTTGAAAAAGGCATCTGATTTGCCAAAATGTTTTGCACACAGTGGATCCATTATGAACTTTCCCTCCAGTTTCCTAACACTATGGCAAAAATGTCTCTGGTTAGTTGGTCAGCCTTGCCCAAGCTTTAGAGCAGCATAATGACGATTAGTTTACTGAAATCTTACTTAATATCCTTGTACTTTTTTTTCATAGCAGTTGTGAGGCTTTGGTCTCTACTGAATCTACTCAAGATTTGCAGTTTGCACCGTGAGAGATTTATTCAGGCTTGGACAGTCAACAGGAAATCAATCAGTCAGACAGATATAGTTAAACCTGAAGAGCTGAAGCAGAGTCCAGGAAAAACTGAACCTCCAACACTGCAGAAAACTGAGAGCCACACTTGGAGAAAGCTGAAACACTTGTCAACAAAATCAGAGAGGAACTGTCATGGGAGGAAGAGAGCATAAAAAAATGCATATACAGAGAGGAGCAAAGCTGTTAGACAAAGGTGTGACTCAAAGGAGAGAAACAGGGTAGCTGGAGAGAAAGGCAAGTGGGAGCAAAGTTGTAGTGAAAAAGACTAAAAAACTAAATTAAATTAAGAGTGATATGGCTTCAGGTTTATTGCACAGTTCAAATATTTCTCAAAACTGAATGGAAATTTGTCCTGTCAGACCTGGACAGGCAGGGGTTTTAGATGAGCTGAACATTTCTAAACTGCAGAACACAGGCGGCTTGCCTCTTAGCAATGCTTCCAGAAGTCATCTCGAAGAAATCCAATCACTTTGGTCAAAGCTTATACTGTTATACATAAGTATTGATAAGTATTACATGATAAGTATTACATGCAAATTATATATGCCATATGCTAAGTTTCTTGGCCATTACCACTTGTTATGTTAATATCTACTGATATTTTACAGTTTCCTTACCTTTGTGAAAAAGACATCTACTTTAACCAGACCTAAGTCCTGTTACAGTAGGACCTGCAAGGAATTTACTTGTTGCAGAAAGAGTATGATTGAGACTGAAAACCAATTCACAATTTATTTAAAATACTTTAAGACATTGCAGTGTTGTTAATGCAATTAGAATCACAATAATTGTCTTTGCAATGTTACAAGAACCCGTTATGAGCCTTCAGACTTTACATTGAGCCATATGCAGATTTGCACCTTTGGGATTTGCCTAAGAAGGCATGCTGTACATGTTTACACAGTAAACATGTACAGCATGTCAGCATGGTATTTCTGCTCAGACAGCGTGACAATAAGTTGGCTCACAATACGCTGCCGCTTGGCCTGGAAAGGTCTTCCCTGCCAGAGAGTTAGTGTGTCTCATCAGCGTGACTTTTTCTTGGCAATTCAGTGAATATCTGTATGACAGAATCTATGTTAATGAGGCTATTGCTATCAATCAGCATTCAGTCTTGATCTACTAAGGTAGATACTCAAGCAGCCAAGACACAAAGTCCTTAGTTATCCTGAATATGCATGAGAGCTGGTAAAGGTGCTTACCAATATCATTAAGCGTGCTTTGGTGCTGCGTGTGCAGGATCTGCTACACAGTGAGAGACGGCGAAAGGAGACAGAGAAAGCAAGAGGGCTGGGCCAGATGGAAAGGCAGTAAAACAGATAGAAATTTATTGATGCGTCGACTGTGCGTTTGCCTGTCCAGACTGAGGCAAGACGTTGCCGTCTCCTTAGCTGTGCTTTTTTTGTTAACTGCCCAGTGCTAAGGTCAGCAGCTCTCCTGTGTTTATGTATGTGTGGAGTGAGGAAAAATGTTTGCAAGGAAAACTGTCATTCATCACTGTTTCTCTTGTTTTTTTTTAAATTGATTTTTAATAGTCATATAAAAAATATATATGCATGATTGAGTTCAAATTAGTTTATCCTTTGGCTATTTTGCTTAATGCTGTGATTTCAAACCAACCTGTTAAATTCATCACTAGTATAGTCTATCTGCTAAGTACAGCAATCAGAAAAGCATATATTATAAAGAAGGGTGTTTCAAGCAATGCAGTAAATATCCTGACAGATTCTTGTTGTTGTGTATTTTCACAAGTACTGTAGCTTACTTTATTACAGCTCTGTATGTACGTGGCGACATGTACATATTTACCACATGCTACATGCCCATGTTCCAAGGATTTAAGAAAAGTGTGTTTAATATTTAATACTTGGTAGTTTTCTTCTTATGAGTGTTCTTCTGTTTTTTTGTTACAACTGCCTAGGAGGTTATGTTATTAGGAGTTTGTGTGTGCTTGTCTGCCTGTGTACAGGTTAACTGGATTTTATGGAAATATTTTACCAGAGATGTGCCTCATGCCAAGAAACAATTCATTAAAATTTGGTAATATTCAGATCATGCACAAGTTTCAGCTCTAGGTGTAAGTCACTATTTAAAGCTATCTGAATGCTTTTCTGAATGCTTTACATTTTGTTTTGTTTTCCCCTAAGTTTTCTCAGTCTTGTTTTATTTTAAGTGATTTTAATATATTTCCATATTATATGTGCATACTGAGTCAAAGATTCGCCAAAATTGCATTATAGTCACACAATGACCATAATTTATTCTTAATTATTTTTGTGGTTTGCAAAGAGATACTTATTTCACAGTAGTGGCACACTAAGGACAATGTCTTTAATTTGAAATATTTATCAAATTTCTTAGTCTTCTGTTCATTAAAAAATATTACGCTCCCTCCCTTACTCTCACACTTTCTGCACCTTTAGCATTGGTCGCCTTAGTTGCAGTAGCTGCTCAACTTACATGTAGCTTAGATTTTCACAGTTTTGAAGTGAAACTTTTCTAAGCTATGTTACTCTTTTACTATGCACCTTATACAGTATTCTTAATTTCTGTTTCTGTGCTGGTCAGGGTCATTATTTTTTCACGTTATTTTTCCGTTATCGACTAAAACAATGAACTGCTTAGAAAGTATCAAAGGTCTCTCTAAACTAGTGCTCACTGGATTCTAGGTTGAAAAATGGAGAATTATAAGTTCTTTAAAAATCTACTGATATGCAATTTGACACAAACATATGGCCCGATTAACTCTTCAAACACAGAGTTACTAAGACGTCCATTCTCTCCTCTACACTGTTTTTGTGTTGTTCCTCTACCCTGAGCTTCCCTCATGAAGCAGACAGACACTTCGCTGGAATGAATGGTGGAGATGTAATCAAAACTTGTGAAATTCAGGAGTTGGCTTTCTCAACCCTTAGAAAAAGTTCCACGTATTATGTCTCTTATAATTTTACTTCTATGAACTTCTAAAGCTAGGTCACCAGCCTCAAAGGAGGTTTCAGAGGCTTATGGGGGAAAATAACCACACAGTTGGGCAATAAGGAGCCTGAAACTCAATTTTGAAAGCTTCTCTCTCTCTCTCTGTCTCTCTAGCTGCCAAAAAATATAAAAGTCTTTAGAATTTGTAAGAGATATACAACCAGGCTGCTAGAAGCAGCTGGTAGCCCTTACCTGCTCTCTCTACTGCTGTCACCGATGTTTTGGGGGGAAAAAAATATGATTTCTTTAATGACTGCCATAACCTAAAAGTCAGGTTTTTCTATAAAACCCTAGAAATGCTGTTATATCAACAAGTATCGATCCAGGATTAAAACCAACAGTCTTGGCTGGATAGATGGTATGATTTGACTAGCCTTTTAGCTACAAATAATTATAAATTTTTTTACCAAAAAGATTGTTTCTCATTATTCTAGTCACATTCTTCATTCACTTTATATGACACTAATCAGAAATGAAATGTCAACAAATATTCGAAAAAAGGTGCAATAATTCAGTTTTGACTAATTTATTAATCCACAATGTGCAATGAAAAGATGGACTGTATCAAACAGATTAGTTAAAATGGGGTCTTTGGCATTTACACAACATCATAATATTGCGTTTAAATGCCAAAGATCCCATTTATAATAGACTGTCCAAAACATTCAATTTCTTTTTCTTCTTTTTCTGAGATTGTTTATCACCAGAAACTGCTTGTAAACATGAGAGACACAAACATGTCATACTGTTTTTCTAAAAACCAAGAGTTTAAACTTCAAAATCAAAATATAAAAAATAAACTAATAGTTCCCTTTCAAATAAAATACTCAGAATGTTCCCAGCCCCTCAAAAATAGATTTTTAAGTGGATAATAGTTTTGTTATCTTTCTTTCTTTAGATAACTGTTATTAGTGTGGTTTAAACAGTTTCAATTTTGTTCCTGTAAGTGACCAGTTCCATTGTTATTTTTCTCACAATTCAGTGTAATTGTGCACAATACTCTTCTGAGAATAATTCTATTTTCATAACAAAGCCAATTTCATCCCTTCAGTAAGGTATGCAATTATGGCTCCTTAATAAAGAAAAATTATTTGTTAATAGACGGAAGCCCAATTGATTGCTTTTAAATTTGTAAGATTTACTTGCATAAGAATAATTTAACCTAGGTCTCATTAAAGGTTTTAATATTTGTGTTATTAGCTGCTATAGTCAGACCAGAGCTGAAAAAATGTTCCCTTAGATTTTTCCAAAAGCCTTTTTATATAAATAAAATAAATAAATATTATTATATATACAAAAGCTAGGGTTCTGATTGGAGGTTACATCATATGTGTAGAGCAAAATGCAGAATTAATCCTAAAAGGAATAAGAAATCAAGAAAAGTTGCTCAGTACTGCCTATGTGAGGAGCTGAGACATATACTGGTTAGTGAGTTTTTTTGCATAGGGAGCATTGCTGTCTGTGTTTCGGAGACACATAAAAGTGGATAAAAATAAACAAACAAAAAAATTAATAAAACAGCCGCAGTGTACACGTACTGTATGCATTGTCAAAAGGTCCACAGCGTTATATGGACATCTTCCGCTGCCCATCACATGCTGTTGCCATGACAACCTGCGTCATTGCCAACCTGAACTGCTCCAAAACGAAATCATTATCACTAGCTGTGTCTGGAAGAGACGTGAAACACTATTTTAAAACATACACACACACCCACTCACTCACAACCACAGATAAAACAACATCTGGCACCAACTAAAGTCATCAGTTGAGACAGAAACGGAAGCAGACAAAAAGATGTCAAATCATTAATCCAAAGTTTGTTTTTTTTGCACCATCTTGCCTAAAGCTGAGACATCTTGTGCTACACTTGCTGGCTTTGTTTGTAGACTGAGTCACCGTACAGGAACAGATTTTTCTCTGTTTTTTACAAGGGCAGATGGTAAGTGGCAGCCCAATGTAGCACAGGTACGCATGTTTGAAGTTCACATGGGAACTTTGAAAATTATCTGGACTGATTTTAGAAAGCGTGACACAAAACATTGGCTTTGGCACATTAAGAGTTGAAGCATGTCCTGTTTAAATGTCTGATTAGGATTGAAACAATCATCCGCTAATGCAGCCTTCTTTTAAAAGCCAACAAATTAATAAAAGCAAAAAGGTAGAAGTTATATTCAATTTATTTGAATTTTTTTTTATCATTAACCTAACATTAAACACAATTTGTGCTAAATATCCTTGATATTTTGTTATTACCTCAAAGGCGAAGTTGGTAACTTTTGTAAAAATGTATTGTATACGCCTTTTTAAAACTGTCGCTATGTCCTGACAGCATGAGATGGATAATCTGGGTAAAAAAATCAAACTCCCCAGGGTCCCCACAGAGGTCCTACTGCCATATGCAAAAATACACCGCTCTGAAAATCAACCAATCAGAAAAGAGGAATGTCTTAGCAGTGTCAATCATGCTTCTGTACGTGCATCTCATACCCGTCCACCACACAACGCATATCATTGTTTTGCAGCTGTACATTATTGTAAAGCATATCGTTTAAGTGTGAGCCATCGTTTATAGGCTCTACTATGGAACGAGAGCTGAGGAGGGAGGGCTGTACTTCCGCAGAGAGCAAGTTGTGCTTGTTCCAATTTTTAGGCTAAGTCCATGGTTTTCCCAAAACTTAATACTGCAACTTTAAACTTAACTTAAAATTTTCTATCAAACTGTTTCTGAATGAACAGCAGAGAACAACCACAGAGACATTTTTCCATGTTGTTTTTAGCATAAACAGCAACCTGACAAAACCCCACTACACGAAGAAGTAGGAAATGCAGCCGTTTACAACTTCTTCAAAGCCTCTTTATGCCGTCATTTCTTTCTAGGAGTGTTTCAACAATCTGTCGATAGTGGTGATATTTAATGGCAAAAGCACAGGATCTGTAGATGTTTCCATTTGCAGATCCTTGCCAGTGGCAGCTGTTCCTCTCTCACTGGGTTTTTCTGCTCTGATCTGTCTTTGTAGTCCTAAGTGTGTGGTGCTGATATTCTGTCTGCACTCATGAGGCGTGGAGGGGCTTGGAAGCCCAAAAAGACCAAGCTTAACTCAAGGCTCCATCTTACTGGAAGAACTTCTTATCTGGTCACTCTTGCACATTTCTATGACATTCCAATTAAAGGACATTAAACTATAACAGGAGTGGTTTGTAAAGTAAAACAGTTTTTTGTGTACCTTATTCTGTTATAAATGGTGTACAGAAGATAAAAGAATGCTCAGTCCCACTTCTGTAATGCCAGACACAGTTTTGTGTGCCACTAATGTTAATGTTAACGTTTTAGACGTGTTGTTATTTTATAGCATTCAAAATGATGTCAGACATCTTGCTTTAGCTTAGATTGGAATATTGTAGCTAAGAAACAGGGTCCAGACCCTGCTCAGGCTGTTAAATGCATGAAAAATCACTTCTGCAATACCAATAAACTCCCTGTTGTTAAATTCCTCTGCTGTATCTTGGGACTGGTAATCCACTAACCTTTCAGAGTCCGCTGACAAACTGGTGTTGCTAGACTGTTGTTTTCAAGAGCGAAGTTTCAAATTAGATCCCCAAAGAGCTCTCAGGAGGATTTTCCTTCTGTTGCTGTGTGACCTGAACAAAAGGAAACTGAAGAATCTTTGTCCCATGAGAAAACACAACGTGTTTTCTGTCTTATGGTCACAGCTTACTAGTAGTAACATCTGAGTGTGTTGCTTTTGACATTTGCACGGTACCTCAAATCCATTGCCAGTCTGCAATTGTCTCTAAGCTTTCACAGACAGAAATTGAAGACCCAGCTTAGGGGGAAGGACAGGTTGTTGTTTTTTTTACTCACCTCCCCGTGTACTTTATCATAAAGTGTCAGCTGCCTGGAATGGGTTTTTCCTTTGCATTGCTGAGCAGTGACGCATGAATCAACCATCACCTTCTCCTGCTATTGCCTTATCTGACTTTAAGTAGCTGCAAATGTTAAAGAACAAATAGAAAGAAACCTTTTCTTGTTGTCATAAAGAGCAGCATTACAGCTGAGGTTACTCTATGAATGCATGTAAAGAATGCATTAAAAAACAATTTCCTCTGCAAATAGGTTCCAGTGTAGGTTCTAGTGTTTGCTTTGCATTCGTTATTTGCGCTTCCACCTCAGCAAAATCTGTCTGACCCTTAATATTTGTTTTTTTTTTTTGGACTACAGCCAGTCAAAAGATACTGATTCATCAAGCGATACTGGTTGGCTTATGGAGAATAGCATTACAATAAAACATAAGCAATCTTGTTACGGTAAATGCTCTGCTTTTTTTAATTTTTAATTGAACCAGTAAAAGAGTAAAAGTATTCAATGGCAGGGTTTGTACAGAAAAATTTATCACTGAAGGCTAAATATTCCTGTTATTGGCCCATTTTTTGCGGGAACAACAACTTTATCAATGTAGGTTTGCAGCTGTAATTTAAAGACACTCCTCACTGCAGCTTAGTGCTGACTAACAGCTGCTGCCTTTATTTAACAGATGTTCTTTTCTTTCTCTGGACTATATTGATCTTACTTGCATGGTTTACGTTTTCTCAGGCAAAAATACTTGGATCATACAGTCCTGCATTTTTTTCTGTAAAAGTCTAAGCGTTGTTTAATACTATTGCTAAATATATTTTACATTTGTTAAATAGCTTGAAAGGCATCATTTTTCAGCTCCCTACCTTTGTTAAAGCCAATCAAAGTATGTCAATGTGCAAATCTAAAACATCATTTTTGTTTTACTATAAATAAGAAACATATCACATCTACTTTATTTGATTATTGTTGCAAATCACTTGTTAAACCACACACACCAAAATAGGGCAGAGTAGTTTTCAATGTGTCAGATGTGTAGTCTTCTTAATTAGTTATTAAATTTATTAATTAATAACAATTACTTTATATCAAATAATTGCACCTCTAGTTTTATGTAAAATTCCAATGACTGCACAGTTTTCAAATTATCTGATATTTTAAAACTTAAAAAGTATCCCATAGTTTATTGGCTTGCAATGAGTTACTTTCACTGAGTTACTGACTAAGTTACTTTTTTGGAGAAGTAACTACAACTACTTTTTAAAATAACATTCCCAACACTGGTAACAAGTCAAAGAGACAAACCAGACAACTCTCAAAGGTGCATCGGAGCAGCTAAACTAAGCTCCCTTCTCATTGGCTGGCAGCAGAGTGAAAGATGGTGAAGAACCTAATTCTTGTTGTTTGGTTTCTTTTCCTTCAGTGTGCATTTTACAGACAGAAAAAAATTGCACTGGAGATTATTTATGCTGTCTTGCTTTCTTTACATACTATAGCTTAGGCGTTTGTGTTTCAAAAACTCTAAATGTATTGCAGTAAAATACCTGCTTGTTAGCAAATCCCTCCATTAGCGATCACACAGTTTTCCTACCTGCAGCTACAGTAATTCAACTTAGTTGTGAGGTTATTCCTATCTATGAGTTCCACTTTCTAAAACGATTTGATTCCAACATCGTTTTGCTCTCTTTCATTATCCTGGTGGAAATGTACCTGGATATGATGTGACAGTTGTTGCTGCGATTACCTAAAATATTTCATTTAGTGGCGGAAAGGTGATCTTGAGGTTCCATTTTGCAAGATTTAGGAAATATGCTACATATATATATATATATATATATATATATATATATATATATATATATATATATATATATATGCTCTGGAATAAATAGCCTTTGTTACAAAGCTTTGACATGAAATTACTAGTACAGTGAGTTTTAGTTGTTTACTGTTGTTTCAGAACAACATTTTGATAATGATGTCAGACTTCACAAGCTAATTTCTAAGTAGAAAATGCAGCCCAGGCTCTGTTCTGGCTTTGTTAAAATGCATAAACTATTCCTTTTGGAATACTAATAAACTTCCCGATATTACATTCCTCTGCTGTATCCTGGGACTGGTTATCCACTCAACTTTAACACTGCGCAGGGAAACAAATGCATCAGGATTGTTGTTTGCAAGAGAAAAGTTGCAAACTGGATTCTCAAAGAGCTCTCTGGAGGATTTTTATTTTGTTGCTGTGTTACATGAACACAGGGAAGCTGATGAATCTCTGGCCCTCTGTGACATAAAGTGGGCTTTCTGTTTTATGGTCACTGCTTACTGAAGGGAACATCTAAATGTTTTGTTTTTGGATTGTGTATCTTTAGTCCAATGCCAGCCTACAAATATCTCTCAGTTTTCTGACAGAAATGGCAAAGCCAGCTTAAGGGGAAGGACAGATTGTTTTTTCCTTAGCTCCTTAGCTCACTGTGTACTTTATCATGAAGTGTCAGCTGCCTGGAATGGGTCCCTCCTTTGCATTCACGAGAACTGAAAGATGAATCAGCCCTCACCCTGCTGCTGCTTCTGCCTGATTTGACTTTATTCTGACTGTTTATGCTTTCTTATCATCTGCTTTTCTACTTTGGATATTTTTAAAGGCACAAGACTTTGGGGCGACTTTTCCCATTTTTGTCCTCCATTGAATTTAAATAAGGTGACACGGTGTAATGGCTATCTTGAACTCTCCACGTTCTTCTCTTTTATTTTTGGATGGGAGTTGCTAGAATTGTTTCAGTTATTTCCTTCTTCTCTGCAGATCTTATCCTTGAAGTATGCAGAATTGCTGCCATATCAGACAAATCCGCCCCCCCCCCAGTTAACTTGTAATCTTAATGTTCTCCTGACATGAAAGCTAGAAAAATACTCTTTATGTTCTGCAGCGGAAAAGCAAGGTCTTGGAAGGGATTAGGCCTGAACCAGATCCTGCAGCTTATATATTTCACACTTTTATATTGACTGACATTTTTTGAATCTATAAATTTATCATAATAATGTTTTCAATAATTAACTTCATTTAAATTATTCCTTTTTTATTTTATTTTCTTCATTTTTTGTTATCTGCTCATCAAACAATGGTTTAGTCATTTAAAGTTTTTTTCAGTAATAACCAACCTACAACCAACCTGAGATTTTGTTTTATTAATTTATTCTGTTTGCTGTTGTCCTCTGGCAAGCTTGTAATATCACCTTCAAGCAGTGCTTTTAACAGATCGCGGCTGATTGCCTATGAGGAAAAAGCTTTTATTTTATTTATTTATGTTTTTTTGTCTTTTTGTCCTTTCTTTGAATTCCTGTTGGAAATTTATGCACTGTAAAGTAAAGTTCAGATATATAAAATCAATGAATTTCTGCCCCTTGCTTGGTAAAAGGTCACACTCCTCCCTCAACTGCTAAAGGTAAATTGTTATTTTTATTTTTTTACCAGTTTGCAGGAAAACAGCTCCACTGTGATTTTATGAGAAATATCAGAGTGAGTGTGACCTTTGCTGCATTATTGATTAATGAAAAGCTTCATCATTATCCCACACATCTTGAAGGCAAGTTAAGCAGATGACTTACGCTAAGCGGTAAAAGTATTTTCATAGCATTTGAACCTTTTCAATCTTCTGTCGTATTACAACTGTAAATGTCAGTTTATGGCAATTTTTATGTGAAACACCAATGCAAAGTATCTAAAAACAAGATCATAGAAGGAAAAACGATTTAAATTTTAAAGTAAAATCTGATAAATGTTGCAAGAAGCAAGAAACCTTCAGAGTGAAAGTCTCTGATTTGTCAGAGAACATTATTAAATAAAAAAACTTCTTTAAGACAAGGAAACAGAGTGTTTTGGGGGAACTGGGAGGACATTTTGCTTAATGTTTAGATGCTTTAGGTTTGGTCCAGCACATATTAGGTACTAAGTCATCTAACTATTTTAGCTTGGTTCAGTAAACCTGTGCACTGTTTTTTTTTTTGTGTCAATATTGTAATATCTAAGTATTTCTAAACCAATACATGCTGGTGCTTAAAATGGATGGCCCAGTTGAAAGTATGCAAGAAAACCTATAGGTATGTTTTGTTTATTTTCCCTTAAGCATATGCAGAGATATCTAACTAACTATTTTGTTTGGTCCCTGACCACGAGTTAATACCCCTAGCAGGTTTGCATGTAGAATTATTTTTAATGTAGCAAAAAGCTTGTTTCTGTTAAGAGCTGCGAAAACCATCTTTCAAAATATACCTAAGTGACTTAAATGGTTTATCAATTTGACCTTAATCTGTATTTGGCCTAGTAATTACAGCAGTTCTGCTCTGAGATGCTGGCAGGTACCCTGAGTAAAACCCCTAACCCCACACTGCTCAGCAGGTGCCACACAATGGCAACCCACTGCTCCCTAGGGGGATGGGTTAAATGTAGAGCGAATTTCCCCATTGTGCAACAATAAAGGGATTTACATCTACATTTTACATCACATTCCGTGTTGTAGGCTATTTATACCCTTCTCAATCGTAAAGTGAAATCTTACTACCAGAATTAGAGCAATTAAACCCTTTGCTTAACTGTTGATCATACTGGTTTTTTCATGACTAATTCTTGGTGATTAGTTGAAGTTTGTTTAATTGTGGATGGCTTAATCTTTGACTGCATTCAGAGATGTTCTGTTAAATTGACAATGGAACTCTGGCTGGGCCACTCCAATATAGTAATCTCACCCGAAGTCATGGGAAATGTGTTGGTAACATTCAAGTATTACCTAACAAATAAATATGCCAGGGGGTATAAATCATTTTTGTATTACTGCAAATTACTTCTACCAGCTCAGGAAGTTAAATCTAGTTCACAGTTATGTCTTGTAAATAGAAACACTAAGATCAAAAATATTCATCAGGAGATGCCATGTTGTTTTCCTTACAAATAAGACCACACTCTTATTCTAAGTTTTACTCAAGAGCATGCATTGGCAAGTTACATTATTTGTTTAATCAAAATCATAATACGCAAAACTAAACCATCGTATAGTAAGAACCCTGTTGAAACTTTCCATTTTCTGTCTATCCTTTAGTCTAAATACCAGACAACAAACCCACTAGCAAGACACAGAAACTGCTAAGTAGACGTGAGCTCTCATTTTACTCACATCAAAGAGTTTCTTACAAGGTCCAAATCCAGGCAGGCCAGCAGACATGATGAAGAGATTAGTCAGGGATCCAGACAGGGTCAAAGCTGGCAACAAGTTGCCTAGAGGGCTTTGCTTAGACAGAATCCAGCAAATGATAAGTAGTGAAATCTAGATATGCAAGGAAGGCTGTTGATGAGGATGGTGGTTTGCTTTTTATTATGTTAATTATATGCCAGTTTATATCAGTGAGTTTGCTTTCATTCCATTTCAGCTGTGAAGAAGCAGGAAGGAAAAGGAATTGAAGAAGAAAATGAACATTTTAGGAGCCATACATAAGAATGTGTGCGTTTTTTGTTTGTTTTTTTGCCTGGAATTAAATTCAAATGCACTGACAAGGTGGAAGCAGAGAACTTAAATGTCAAAAAAGAAAAAAACAACAAATAATTAGATATTGTAGGGATTTCTCAGTCTGCAGTCTTACCGATGCATTACTGACTCTTGCTTCTTGTTAAATTTCAGAGATTCAGAGGTTGGAGAAAAGGGAAGAATTTCTATATATTGAAATTTCTCGGGTGAAGGCACTGGCATGAAATCATTTTGGCTTTTTGACAGGATTGAGGCTTAAGATAGATTCATCTAGATGATATTTTGTAAAACTGTTTTAAGGGTTGGCCTAGCCATCTATGAACCCCACCCCTTACTTTCCCTCTTTCCCATCTGTCTTCAACTTGAAGAAAAGATTATTACGGCCATTAAACCTTTTTAAAATACCATATAGTAGTAAGCCATGTTTCCATCCGGTTCTCATGCTAATTTTGAGCAAACCTTTCAAATGTCAGAAAAAAGCGAATTAGAGGCGTTTCCATCAATTGTGGCAAATTAACAAGGCAACGAAAAGCGTAATGTCATCATTTACTGACATTAACTTTGGCTTTGATACACAGGAAATGGAGCTCCCAAACTAGCAAAGGTTTTAATGAATGTGTTGCAATCGGGCAAGTTGTACTTACTAAATCATGTCAGCTAATATTATAGATGTTATGAGAGAGAAGTGCAACAGTATCACACAATTTTCTCAGTTGATAAAAGTGTTGGAAAAAATGTATTATCTTTTTTAACAGAACATATCCATACCAAACACAGTATTATGTAAAATAAACCTTTCTTAACCAGTTGCCCAGAATACTCTACATTTAAAAGATTTATTACATTGTTTGGGGAAATAACTGTGAGAATTACGTAGAAAACAGTTATACCTTTAGTCTAGGACAGAGGTCTTCAGCGTGAGGTTTGCGGCCGCCTAGTGGGTTGCGGAAGCACTGGGGGAGGGCTTGTTAGTAAACATGCTTTTATGTGTTACCTTTACATGTACATCAAAAGTTTGCATTAAACGGTAAATGGTCTGTTCTTATTTTGCACCTTTTCTAGACCCCAAATCACTTTACACTACATTGACGCATTGGCCCATTCACACACATATGGTGGCAAGCTACACTGCAGCAACGGCTGCCCTAGGGGACACTGGCAGAAGTGAGGTTAATGTAAACAGGTGCCACCAGGCCCTCTGAGCACCGTCAGTCTGTAATGTAGGTTAAATGTCTTCCCCAAAATACACAACGACTGAGCAAACCAAGCTCAGGATCGAACCGGCGACTCGGTTGCAAGACCAACTCATGCATCGTACATCACTGTCGCTCTAAGGCCTTTTATCTGCAGGGTTATTTTTCTTCTTGATTTTTTTGTATATTTTCAAGGCGAATTTAGTCTCCCTCTCTTCTTTATCAGCACCTCAACCGCATGGCTGATGTTAATAGCCTTTGTCAGCAACCCTAAGCTGTCTGTTATTAACGTACACTCCCCTCCCACAACACCCTGGCAGATATAGCAAAGGAGATCTTGCCCTGTTTCTGTGTCAAACTGGAGGATGTGGACAGTAAAATGACTGCTGATAACAGACCCTTTAGAATATCCATCAAATTAATAAAAAATATACCTTTACTGACTAGGAATAAATCAGGACCCCCTGACATGCTATTTTAAATATCTATACAAATGCAAAATGCCACCTGTTTATTGTGATGAAAACATTGTTATTCATAATTTTGAAGTTTGGCCTTGTTTTGACTTCAGACATGTACTGTAGTATGCTGTGGTCCTTGCTTTTAATATAAATCAGATTCAAAGAGCTGTCTGAGGCCTTCAGAAAAATCATAGCAGGTTTTATTAATTGGATGCATTAAATCAATTTAAAATCAGATATTGCAGGCTAACAAATGTAATGTAACTCCCTTTATTGTCCCACAATGGGGAAATTCGTTCTTTGCATTTAAACCATCCCCTTGGGGAGCAGTGGGCTGCCATTGAGCCCACTGAAAACCAGAAAAACTGAGAAGTTTGAAAGTATGGGCTGCCATTGAGCCCACTGAGCAGTGTGGGATTAAAGTGGGGATCAAACCACATACTTGCAAACTTCTCAGAGCACAAGCACACTGCTCTAACCTACTAGGCCAAAACTCCCCCAAATAAAGCAAAACGACTCCCCATTTCTATGGGGCGGACCTGTTTTTCTGGTTCAATTTGCATGTTTTCTAAGCCAAAACAAGTTTTGGGACTACTTTATAAAGCTTCTGACATTTTGAATTGAAAAACCTTCCTGGATGGGAATCGAAATGTCTTCAAACTTGGAAACCAAGTGCAGTGGATTGTTTTTTAACTTTTTTATAATTTAATAATAACTCCCAGTACGCCCTGTTATAATCATCCAGTCAGGTTCACCCTTAGAACAGAAAGCAAGATGATAGTGTCTAAAAAAGCAATAATCTCATATCAAGACCTACAGTATCCCTTGCTATTGTTCAGGTGTGCAAGAATGAAATCTTTGTTCCCCAGAAAAATCATAAAAACTGGAAAGAATAAGAACAAAGCCCCATCCTCATTTAAAGCCTTTAACTGATCACATGTTAATGTTCATTAGTAAATCAAGAAAGATAACCCAGAGTATGCAACCCTTTGGGAGAACCTTTTTATTAAGATGGATTTGTTCTGCCTCTGCTGGTTGTTTTCAGTCTTGTATTGAGTGTTTGCTGTCGCTGGGGACCAATGGAGATGCCTTCTGCTGTTTTTGTAACAAGGTGTTCGATGTTTCAGAGGTGGAATATTGTGTGTTGGAAGATTAACAACAGGTTGTGCGTTCCAATTTGTGGGATTTCTCTTGCAGAGGTATAATGACTCTTTGTAATCTGTCTGACTAACTGAGGGGGGCTTGCATGCCATCATTATTCACTGGTCGGCATGGTAATGCCAGGGAAATAAAGAGATTTAAACAGTTTTTGCAAGAAATTGCTTCACAACAGTAAAAACAAAATTTCCTAAAAGGGCTGTTTTGTGTTAATTAACTCAATAAACTAAACCTCTTTGTTCTAACACAAGACTTCAAGTGCTTTTTCCTTTTATTCCTTGCTACTTACAGTAGTTTCATCCATAGAATAGTAAACTGTTCTGTCCTGAGGACTAAAGTCTTCTCTTTCACTGACATGCAGAGACCTAAACCGTTCCTCTGTTATTATGATGATGATTATTATTATGTATACTTGTTTCTGCTTTTTTGTCTGTTTTGTTTTTGTCATTGTTCATGCTTTTTGTGTATTCCTTCAGGCTGTGTGTTGTTTCAGAGCATCCCGGTGGAGGTGGTGTCAAGCAGATACGGACACACAAGGAGCTAAAAAGATTGCTGTGTTTGTTTATGTTTGGGTCAGAGTGTGTGTATGTGTCTGTGTGTATGTTTGCCTTTGAGAGTGTTTTTTAGAAACCGTAAAAAGAAATAGGCAAGTGAAGATGTAAAACAGAGAATGCAACACTAAGAGAAAATGGAAACCATGTGCTAGATAAATAGAGTGGAAGCTGTACCAGTTGTCAGGTGGAACTCTCCATTAACATCTCTAAAAATGGAGGAAGCAGGTAGAAGATAGAGCGATATGATCAACCAATCACAGAAAGCTTTCAGAGACACATAAAAGCCTCCCTTTGGATAAATTATTCAGATCAGAGGCGCAGAGACAACCATTAACCTAGATCCTCCCCAAACATACACAGGCTTTTACTCTTCTCCATACACACCCATAGGTACAGAGTAATGCACATTTCTGCAGGTTTACCCTCTTGTTTGAGTCAGTTACCATCCAGTTACTTGCTACCAATCAGAATGCACATATTTTACAATGCTTATTGCACAAGTACATGCATTCAACCCATACATTACAGTGTTCAGGACGTTGTTTACATTTCGGTTGAGACACTATAATAACAGTAAAATCCTGTGAACTTTTATGACAGATTGCATGCAGAACAGAGCAAAGGCTTTTTCAAACACTTCTCAAGATTGGAGGGAAAAGTTTCTCCTTTGAAGATAAAAAGGGATGTTTTTTTTTACTTGGCACCAGCTATCTACTAATGCAGTCTGCACTGCTGTGTGGATCTCATTTAGAGCAATAATAGAAGTGATCAGAGATATTTGGGGGGCCTTTGAAAGAGAATGGCGTTTCCCATTTTGTTGCTTTTGCGTGCACCAATTAATGAAATGCATAGAAGCTGGATTCTATAGATCTTTATTAAGGACTCTTACCATAAGGATAGAAAAGGTAAATCAGCTGGCTGTTTGCACTTTTAAACTGCCATGTTGCTATCAAATTATTTTCCCAGGTATTCACTGCTACAGCTGTCAAAACGTAAGATTACTCACCATGAAACAGTTTCCTCTGTGCTCCGCCAACAGCTGGAAATTCATTGCTACTTAAATTAATGTGTATTTCTAGTTTAGTTTCTTCCTCTTCTAAACTGAAAACAAACATAAGATATGACCTATGAGAGAAAATATATTAAAAATCAGCAAAAGTATTGACACTGCAGTCACAGTTTACCTCCCGCAAGACCAGTATCCTAAAAATAGCTGCGTGTGACATCGTTTGGTTAAAAGCATAATAAGAATTAGGTGGTTGAAGTAAAGCACAGTCCAGAGTTACGGCTCGACTTTGACATTATTGCCACATTTATTTTATTTTTCTTTTACTTCTTTCTGCACATTGTACATATTTTAGAGATTTTCATTGTGCCATATATATATCTTAGACATGGATGATAATAGTTTCAGCTAAAATTTGACAAGTGAAAAAACAAAAAGCTATATATATATATATATATATATATATATTAACACTGGAAAATATTAGATGTATGGCTGATCATAGGTTATATTGTAATATTAAAACTGAGTGTTATTCAAAATAGTTTTAGTATTTGATTTATTTTGATTATTTTATATTTTTGGTTATACATTTATTTTTGTTATATCTGAAACTTTTATGATCACATCTATGTTTTTATGTAATGCTCTTGTCACTTTTCATATTCTCTTGCAACTGTTTAATATTAAGATGAACTGTCAGGCATGTAATATCTAAAAATGCTGAACAAAAGAAATATATATTTCCCTGGGCAACCTTTTGATAAAATATGTATTTCAAATTTAAAGCTACGTTCAAGAAGCTAATGTGAATATTTACTTACAAGTCTTTAAAGATTATTGTTTTGCAGAAGGCAGACTGGATTACTCTTTAAAAGAAAATAAATCATGTATGTAAATGTGTCTTTTTCATCTGTGACCTGAAATGCTCAATTTAAAAAAACCTTCTCTGGCTTTGATATCAAAAGTTTTTTTTTCCCTCTCTTTTTAATGGTTCTTTCTCTTTAGATGTATTTCAGTTCACCTCTCTCAGTGAATAATCAACTGTAGGTAGCAGTAATTTGTTGAACCGCAAAAGTTCCACCCTTTCCTTGAGAAAAAGCCATAAAGAGAGCCAGTGGAAGGCATTCAATCCTCATGGTGGTTTAGATTCCTTTCCTGGGTATATGAGAGGTATTAAAAAGGGAGAAGTCCCTGATAAGAAGACACCTCCAACAGATCCAGACTGAGGATGGGAAAGCATCTTTCTCCACCAGCTGGGGGCTTCAAGGACAGGGAAGTGGCCCAAATAATAACACCAAGCCAAGAATTTTTGGGAAGTACCTACCTGCTGGAAAAAAGAAAATCAACAAAAACTGAAAGCATTGATGTACACCGAGAGTAAAGAACACAGTGAGAGGATGTTGTCAGCATATTGTGGGGATTCAGAGGGCACTTAGGTTGGGAAGCATTAACTAGATGAATTGCCCATAGATTACTTCAGCCCTGCCTATTAACTGAATGTTTTCCTGATATAAATTCAGGCAAAGTGTCTATCTCCAAAATGAAAAGTGGGAGCTTTGGTTTGTTAATTAAGGGCTCCATACTGTTTTGAGATTTTTAAATACTTTGAGAATCAAAAACCTGATGATTGCAGAAAATTCAGAATCCACCAGGTAGTAATTGCTATCGATTTTGATGGTCTCTTTAGGTGGAAAGGTACCTTCATGGTAAGCAAGCACATAGTAGTAACACCTACAGTATGGTTTTGGAGAGAGTAGATTGATTTTCTTGAATGAGTCTACAGTTAGATACGACCAAAAACTAATAAAGACAAATACAGTCTTATTGTTCTTATTGTTGTTGTTGTTTTAGCCCTTAAAATGCTTGATTATATCTAAATATTCCTCATTCAGTGTCTGATTTCATTAAAGGGAGCTTCAAATTAACCTAGGCTACTTGTTTTTTAGAGGTACTTTAGATGAGCAATTTAGCTTTTTGGTATGACTCATTGATCAGGATGTCAAAGCCTGAAGAGTCAAAATTTGGAAAAAATGTATTGATATAATGCATTGCCTTAATACATGGGCAGTAATTTATTATTAAATATAGTTTTTTTTTCCAGCCCAAAGATAAAACATTTCCCTTCAAAGTGAAGTGATACTGCAGTATCACACCACTTATGAAGACCAAAGTTTGAGACCTCTTTCATTCATAGTGGTTCTGCTAAAATAACTACTATGTCTCTCACCCAGTAGTATGTCTTGCAACCAGAGGGTTGCTAGTCCGAAACACCAGCTCTATTCGTGTCTGTTGTTATGTGCTGGACCAGACACTTTTACCACAACTCATGATGGTTACTCAGAGATGAATGAATCAAGTGAAAAACCACTTTGTACATGATTTTGATAAAGGAATAGTATTACAACATAGTCAAAAGCTCATAAAACAGTTTACATTTGATCACTGCTGAACTTTGTGGAATCGAAATGTTCTGAAAGCCGTAAAAATGAAATGTCCTTTTGTGTACACTCTGTGTACACAAAATGACAATAAAAGTTGCCTAAGTCTAAGTCATGAAGGTCGATTTAGCATGATATAGACCCTTGACATATTAATTTGACCATATTCAGTTCAAAATGTGAAGTCTTGTCAAACCTGGACTCAGTTACTCCTGCAAAGATGTTTTTGAAACTTAGCTTTAGATCTTTTTATCAAAGGCTGCCTCTGTGGACTTATCATAGTTCATCACGGAATAACACTGGTACATGCAAGACAAACCACAATGCATACACAATCCCATCTCTTTATCTTTGTGGAGACTTTCCACTGAGTTTGATCCATTTCTACACCTTTTCTACAGCCTAGCTGTGACCCTCACCCTAAACTTAATCATTTCTGGGTTCATACCTAACCCCATACTAAACTCAATTTATACCTTAGTCCTAAACCTAACCCCAACCCCAAGAAGAGAACCTTTTGTCATGGGGACAATCGTTGGTCCCCTCAATTACTATACCACTAGGTCCCTACAAAAAAGCATATTACTAAGAGATTGTCCCCATAAGGCAACAATTACATGGCCATATTCCATTCTTGTCCTGCTGTATGTAGTTAGGACTACCATAGACTTCAATTTATTTTAGCACTTTTCAAACCTTTTTATGCCCCCCCCCCCCTTGTACGTTATCATTACCGTTGCCTCCCCCACTCTAACCTTAACATATCTGTTAGAAAAATAGGATGTGAAGACCAGCAAAATGTCCTCACTTTGTTATGGTCCTCACTCTGATGCCGAAACAGGCACCCACACGCACAAAGCCTATACCTACGTGATGATGATGATGATCTAATCTTAAAGTCCTATTTTTGGACTTCAGAGGTATGCTGATGTGCCCGGAAGCAAAGACCAAAGACCATGACTGGGTTTAAATCCTGAACCATATTGCTGCAAGTCAATATTGCTACTGTGCATACTGAACCAAACCACAGCCAACACCACACAGGAAAAAAAGATTGCCTAAAAAAAACAACCACATTAGCCACATTATGGCATTTTTTCTATTATGCATGTTCTATGCATGAAGAGTTTTTTGAAACTTTGTTTTTAAAGGTTGATGATGATTCTGTTGTGCTAAACTGATTATATCATTTAAAGATGAGTTGGTGGTTAGCCCTCTCAGGCTATACAGTCTGCTCTATCCTGTGGTAATATTATGCTTCTAAAGTAGTTGAATCTAATTTGTCTTCTCATTTACATTTTAATAGTAGTACAAAGCTGATCAAACAACCTCTATAGCTTCACACCCCACAGAAGAGTGGGGAAGGAGGGAAATGAGGAACCCACTTTGCCCATCAAATCTAGGAGCAGACAAAGGACCTGCACGCCACATCCTCGGTACTGAGTCTTATTCTATTTGAAATTATATATTTTTCCCCTTTCATTTAGGCCTCGTTTGGAAGAACAAAAACAACAAAAAATGTTTGTGGCTCACAAAATCTTCACAGTCAACCCTAAACAGCTTCCTCTGATCTTTAGTCTCTTGTTCCTTTGGGTGCATGATTGAAGTCAAGACATTTTTGCCATTTAACAAGCTATTCATTGAACAAATAGGGGCCTCAGTTGTGAGTGAGGCGCCCCCCCCCTCCAGAATTATGACATCCTGGCATCTCTTCATGCTGGTCAGCAGCTTGGTCTCATACTGCTGCAGGACAGTACTAACATGCAGTAGATGAAGTTCAGCACTACAGTAAAATCCAGCAAGTGGTGCTTTATAAACTTTCTGCAGTGGGAGGGGAATATCATCATGGAGGATAAGATACAGTCGCTAAGAATGGAGACATGAGGTTTCCACTGGTGGTAAAATCTCATTGTAATATCTTTCTGCATTGAGATTGATTGCAGTCATGAACAGCTTTGTTTTTCCAATAAAAGAAATGCTGTTCCACAACATCAACCAATGGTTGTTATTAGCAAAAATCACATAAAAAAGCAAATAAAATGAAAAAGTGATTTATTTTGGTAGGTTAGAAATAAAAGAGTAGATGTTTATCAATGCTATAGTGTTACATTTTGAATCTTACAGTCATTTCATCATGACTTAAAGAAATAGTTGTAAAATAAATAAAAGGCCTTAGACAATAAAAAAGTGATAGTAAGGCTTTGCGCTTGGTGTTTTTTGTTCATGTAGCACCACCAGCCTTATTTTTGGTTAAACCTGTGTTTCGTTAAAGTAAATGACTGGCTCAACTCCATCCAATCATTTTGCAGCCCTTACAATATGTCACTGTTGAATGAAAGGCTTCCATTTGACTGAGGAAGCTTCATTTGAGGTTTTCTTTAGCCTTGTAATACTTTGTTAACCTGTGGTTAATAAGTGTAACCACAGTTAAATTTGTTAACCTATTAACTTTTAATAGTGTAAGACATGCTCATGTGCTAAACTGTGGTCATAACATGTGCTCTGTGGTAATAAATTAACTCTGAACAAATCAAGTCTGAGAGACAAAATGCAAGCTTTTGAAAGAGCTGGCATGGAAACTATGAGATATTAAAAACATATATACATAAAGGAGGATGAGAAGGTTTTAGTCTCCTTAGCGGGATGTAGTGAACAAAACAGGCAAGGGAGCAGGATATTAAATTAATTATTTAACAACAAAAAGATAAAGCGTCCTGCAGAAATTCCTATTTATTGCATTTATTGCAGGAGGAATGGGTATGACAGAGCAGATGGTGCTGCTATACACTGCAATACAACTGTAAATACGTCTGTTTGGATTGTTCATTCATTTTCAGGTTTTTACATCACTGCTATGACACAGTGTGGTTGAGTGTGCCCAGGGGTTTGGGGACTGACGCAAATCTGGGGTTTTATGGCAGGAACCCATGCTGGCTTTAAAATAAATTGATGATGATGAGTAAGTGTATTGATCTCTCTTTGTGTCTTTGGAACCCCCCCCAGACAAACATATGCCAAGCAGCTACTGCTCTGTGCTGCCCTTGGGTTGCTGGGGGTTTTAGAAGCCATATATATTATCTATGTTATAAAAGGTTGTCAGTCTGTCTGTTAAAACAATATGATCGGTATCATTTTATAAGAAAAAAAAAGGTAAGAAGATGAGAGCATATTTTAGGATTTCAGTTTATTTGACATCCTTGGCAGAAACAAACTGCCTGAAATACAGTGTTCAGGTCTTCTAGGAGATATTTTAAGAAAAAGTGTTCATCTTGTTTAAACTACTGTTTTTTTGAGGTCATTAGACAGATTCATTTTCAGTTTATGTAAAGTATCCAACATTACATGGAATCAGCTGAGTTTCTGTTTTTTCAGTCTAAGAAACAGGATTTGCTTAACTTCAACAAAATAATGGGCCATATGATTATAAAGAAAGTCAACAAAACACTTTTTTTTTTTTGCCCTTCTGTGTTTTTCTTTGATACATTTTTAATCAAAGCAGAGGAAGAAGTTCAGGGCTAAGAAGTGTGCTGACACGGGCTTTGGTGAGCATATTATGTCCTTCACAAAATGTGCATGCACACCAACACACAATCTTGCACGACTGGTAACATGAAGCCCGTGATCTTTTAACTGCTGTCACCCTGCGGAACACAGGAAGTAATCTATTGATCCGAGAGGAAGAGGAGTGGAGGGATGGAGCAGAGACAGCCTGGAGAGGGGAGCATGCAAGGAATTTAATGCGTGAGGGAAGTAGGGCTGCAGACTGACCACAAAGTGTTTGGTTAAAGACTTAAAAATCCACAGGAGTATACTGGCTATGTTTAGTGTCTACCGTCTCTGACCTATAAAATTGTTCATTGTCGTATATAAGCATTAAAAATGTGTTTTGTTCTCTTTAAATATCATAATAACTAAAGAGTAAATTGTTTCCTTTCAAAGCAACAGGGTTGTCTATTTATCTGTCTATGGGCCGGATTTATCAAGATCCAATTTTGCGTGCAGTAATTTGCGCTCGCAAACTGGAATTTTGCGCGAGGGGCTGAACCATGGCTTGCGGGTGATTTAACAAGAGTGATTGCGTCACTGGTGGCAGGTGCAAAACTGTTGGAGACGCCCTATTTAAATGATGGTTTTGCGCGTTTTGTGGTTTGCGGCATGGCGAGTTTGGACAGCAGAAAGCGCAAAAGGAAATTCGACCCCATGGAAATGGAGGTATTGGTGGATGAAGCCAACAAACATTTAAGTGAACTACAGCAAAAAAGTGTGACTGTCACACAGAGGAACGCTATATGTGAACAAATCTGTAATAAAGTAAACGCTGTTGGTGAAACCTTGCGAACAGTGGATGAAGTAAAAAGAAGATACCAGGATATTAGAAGGCGAACCAAAGAAAAACTGACATTTAACAAAACATCTGCGAACAAAGCAGGAGGGGGCACAGTAGATGAGATGCCTCTGACCAGCATTGAGGAGCAAGTACAGCTGACGCTCTGTGAGGAGCAAATCACTGGAATTGCAGCTTCAAAATGGCAATGCTGGATAAACGAAATGTTTTGATGATCGTTTCCTCGTTCATTCCAAAAATATTCACACGGAGTGAAAAAATGCGTTCTCTGCGTCTCCTTGCTTCATTTCCATGTCTCCTTCTTGCGGCAATAACCGCTGCCATGTGTGCGCAATTACGCATACAGACCATTTGCACCTTCTTTTGAAACGTGTTAAATATAGAGTCAGATACCGTTAGCAAAATTGCTTTCAGGTTTGATAAATCCCTTTGCGAGTGCTAAATTAATATATTTACATGTTCTCCTCCCACAAGACGCTCTTTTGCGTGTAAACGCCTCATATTGCATATTCATTGCAGAAAAAGTACTAAATGGATAAGAGGCGCTATTTAGCACGTTTTAAAGACCAAATCCTTTTAGCACGCTGTTGATAGATCAGTTTGTACATTTTTTAGCGTGCGCAGTGAAATAGCTCACGTTTTAATACACGCAAACCTTTGATAGATCCGGCCCTATGTATTTATGTATGCAATAATGTTTTTCTTAATAGATGGTCCTATACTATAAAATATAGATTTGGATGTATTCATATGTAAGCCAGTAGTGAAATTTGAAACAAGCATTATAGTTTGTTAAAGGAATATTGGAGGATTTTTGCAAATTTTTTAAAGACACGTCCTCTCTTACTTTCAGAACATTTCCATTTCTTAAAGTGCAGCAGTGATCAAATGTAAACAGTGTGGGAGAAAAAGGTGCCAAAAAACGCATTGATATGAAATTTAAGAGCATTAAATATATATGGTGCAATTATGTAGGGTTTTGGTTTGGTGTTGTCAGTGTGATGCATAGTCTGTGACATGATTTAGAGATTTTTCAACATTTAGCTGTATGATGGCAGTGGGGAAGAAGCTGTTTTGGAATCTGCTGGACCTGCATCAAATGCTCTGAAGCCTCTTCCCAGACGGCAGCAGGGAGAACGGTCCATGGTGGGGGAGTGAGGGGTCATAGATAATGTTATGGGCTCAGGACTCAAAGTGCTGGAATAAAATGTCTTTTATCGAAGGAAGCGGAGCCCTGATGATCTTCTCTGCTGTTCTCACCACTCTTCTCACCTTCTTCCAGTCTGCGGTGCTGCAGCCTCCACACCACACAGTGAGACAGCTGGTCAGAACGCTCTCTATGTTGCTTCTGTAGAAAGTGGTGAGGATGGGTGTGGGCAGGTGGGCTCTCCTCATCCTCTGCAGAAAGTACATGCACTTTTGTGCCCTTTTAAACAGTGAGGTGGTGTTTACAGTCCATTTGAGGTTGTCGGTGATGTGAACCCCCGAGAATTTGGTACTGTTGACCACATCAGCTGAGCCGTTGATGAGCAGCGGAGCGTGGCTAGGCCGATTTTTTCTGAAGTCCAAGATGATCTCCTTCATCTTCTCCACATACATGTTCAGGTTGTTATCTCTGCACCAGTCCACCAGCTGCTCCACCTCCTTTCTTTAGTCCTGGTTAATCTCGTCTCTGATGAGGCCCACCACTGAAGTGTCGTCTGCAAACTGATGTGATTGGTGGGGAAGCAGTCCTGTGTCATCAGGGGTGAACAGCAGGGGGCTCAGGACGCAGCCTGTGCTTAGAGTGATGACATCAGAGGTGTTCTGTCCGACCCGGACTGACTGGGGTCTGTCTGTGAGGAAGTCTAATAGACAATTGCAGAGGGTTGTATTGAAGCCCAGCTGTGCCAGTTTTCTGACCAGATGCTGTGGGATGATTGTGTTGAGGGCTGAACCAAAGTCCAGGAAGTCATGGAGGGCCTAGATCTTCTGGTTGTGGTTCTGCTTCGCTGATCTGATGACACTGTTCAAGTTGGCACACGCTGTCCTCAGTGCCTCTGTGTCACCTGACTTGAAAGCTGAGTTCTGTGCTTTTAGCGATTTCCAAACCTTCCCATTCATTTTCTTCTCATACACTTCGTAGACACTTTTTCTCTTACTATCCTCTGCCATTTTCAAAAAGGTGAGCTTTAATGACTGTCTGAAACCATAGCTCACTAGACATATGCCCCGAAGTGCACATGCGCAAAAAAAGATAGCTAGCCGGAGACCAGCACGTAGGACCACCTTATGTAAACATATCACCAGAACGATATGGAGGAGCACTCCTTTTGATGATCCACCTGTAAATAAAAGATCTTCCACTATACCTTTAATTATAAAGTTCAATAATAGTTCCCTTTCCGTAAAAATTCAAAAAATATCCACTGGACTTGGTTTTCAAGATTTGAAGACGTTTCGCCACCTCTCCAGGAAGCTTTCTCAATTCCAATGTCTGGATCCGCAGTGAGTTTGAGTCTTATATGGACAAGGCCTTGTATTGCTTGGAAACATGCAAATGAAACCGAAAATTTCCAAGCAATACAAGGACTTGTCCATATAAGACTCAAACTCACTGCGGATCCAGACATTGGAATTGAGAAAGCTTCCTGGAGAGGTGGCGAAACGTCTTCAAATCTTGAAAACCAAGTCCAGTGGATATTTTTTGAATTTTTTTGAATTTTTACGGAATGACTATGACCTGGATGACTGAGAACCTTCATCAGCAATAGTTCCCTTCTAACAATAGCAGTTTGGTTAAAAAAAGATAAATACAAAATATTTGGGTAAAGTTTAACTGGAGGTGTTATTTTGGTCAGCAGGTATTTTTCAGTTTTTAATATCAAGAGGAGAAGAGTGTTTCCTATATGTTTAATTGATTTTCTTATCAATAAATATATGTACTTCATAATAGAATAGAGCTATAAAGAAGGCACTATGGAATGCTTTTCTAAAGCAGGGACGGGAAGATTAATTCTCATGAAAGGTGACCCACAATATTCCTGCGTCTGAATGGAAGTTTTTTTTTTTAAGTCTAAGTCTCAAGCTGTGGACAATTCATTATTTCGACCATTTGAAGGATAACCTCAGAGGAAACACATGAGTGGCTTTGGGAAAAAAAGTCACAAGTTCAAACAGNAAAAATTCAAAAAATATCCACTGGACTTGGTTTTCAAGATTTGAAGACGTTTCGCCACCTCTCCAGGAAGCTTTCTCAATTCCAATGTCTGGATCCGCAGTGAGTTTGAGTCTTATATGGACAAGTCCTTGTATTGCTTGGAAATTTTCGGTTTCATTTGCATGTTTCCAAGCAATACAAGGCCTTGTCCATATAAGACTCAAACTCACTGCGGATCCAGACATTGGAATTGAGAAAGCTTCCTGGAGAGGTGGCGAAACGTCTTCAAATCTTGAAAACCAAGTCCAGTGGATATTTTTTGAATTTTTTTGAATTTTTACGGAATGACTATGACCTGGATGACTGAGAACCTTCATCAGCAATAGTTCCCTTCTAACAATAGCAGTTTGGTTAAAAAAAGATAAATACAAAATATTTGGGTAAAGTTTAACTGGAGGTGTTATTTTGGTCAGCAGGTATTTTTCAGTTTTTAATATCAAGAGGAGAAGAGTGTTTCCTATATGTTTAATTGATTTTCTTATCAATAAATATATGTACTTCATAATAGAATAGAGCTATAAAGAAGGCACTATGGAATGCTTTTCTAAAGCAGGGACGGGAAGATTAATTCTCATGAAAGGTGACCCACAATATTCCTGCGTCTGAATGGAAGTTTTTTTTTTTAAGTCTAAGTCTTAAGCTGTGGACAATTCATTATTTCGACCATTTGAAGGATAACCTCAGAGGAAACACATGAGTGGCTTTGGGAAAAAAAGTCACAAGTTCAAACAGTGGCCTGAAGCTCAGCACAGCTTGTCTTCAGAGATTAGGACAACCAGATGCACATTCAATGTGGAAGTGTTTGAATATTCATACCAAGAAAAAAATGACACAGATTTTAAATGAGAGTTGTTTCAAAATCTTTTAAAGGAAATCACAGGACATCAGTGCTTTTAAAGCAGTTTGAAGCAAAAATAGAGTAAGTTATGACAATATTTATCTAAACCAAATACTTTAATCTTTCATTTTAACTGGTTTACTTCACTCCAAGAATCTGCCTTTGCTTTATTAATGTGGTGAATTGAGGCAAAGTTAATTAAATTCAATCCAAATAAATTTGGAACATATAAAAAAAGTTAAAATACTTTTTAAAACCTTTGGGCTCTACTGAAAAATGTGTCGAGAGCAGTAATTAGCGAAGAGCCGATATAAAAAAAATCCAAAAATTCATGGCAGGAGGAATAAAATAACACACAGAAGAATGCTTTTAAACTTTCCTTTACACAGCGATTAAATTAAATATTCATTAAAACCCCACAAGTTCATCTTGATCTTGTTCAAAAATACAGTAGAGGTTCATCACATTTCTTCAGTAACCTTAAAAATAGATCTCACCTCTTTGCCTCTTTCACATTGTGCATCTTCTTTTTCCCATCCTTACCATCTTGCTTTCGTCATGCACTTCTTTGCTTCCCACATCCTCCTCTCTTCATCTCTTTCTTCGTCCGAGCCCCCGATAGTCTGTCCTTTTCTATTTTTAATACTCAACCCACATTCACCTTCTCATATGACACACTGAAAAAAACAGTTCCTCTAAACTCAAGGAGCCGGTGGTGGTCAGAGATGTGAAATTGAATAAGCACTGATGAGGGTGTTAGAAAAACATTATTAGATCGAGAAAAATCGCAGCGTAATACTGTGGAGGTGTATAAGATAAGTTGCTGCCAAGAAAGCAAAATATCGGAAAAAATTCTTACACACTTACTCCCAGTTTAAATTTCTGTCCATGATAATAAATATATATTCTCAAAGTTATTCCAGACTGCATAATGTTTTAAAAAGATTTTTTTTTAACATCCTTAAATTAAGTCATCCATCTACCCAATATTTTCCATAATGGGACCGTTCAGTCTCAAAGTCATACAAAAAAGCCCATTAATTTAGTTTTCTCACAAAAGATGTATTGGGTTTCTTTTTTTAGCACAATGTTTGAAAATCATCTGAAAAGCCAAGGTTTTTCCTAAGGGAAATGTGCTGAAGTGCAAATCCTTTAGGTTTGAGCTTATTTCCATTAATATCCTCTGATATCCAGAATCAGAGACCATGTTTTTGCTCTTGGACGTGTCCTATTTACTACCAAACCAATCTTTGAATTTGCCTTTTTGTGGTCAATGCAAAGGCTTCTTCATTGTCCATAACCATCAGTAATTAGGTGGTAGAGAAGGTTACCAGATCTTTTCTTAAACCTACAATCTCCAAATGTTACATTTTACTATATATTTGGCATCTTGCAAAATGACCTGTTTTACAACACATACTAGTCTGGGAAACAATGACAAAGCTTCTAAAAGCTTCGGAGCTCATTTCCCTGCCACCCACATTTAAGCTGTGACCTGCATTTTGAAAGCTAGAATCACAGTTTATTGACAGTTGTGCAGGCCTCCACTTTTCACCAGTTTAAACACCAGTCTCATGGCTATTAACGGTGTAGGGTCATGACCTGACCTCTCATATGCCTTTGTGTCTGCTTACCGTCTCTCTCCACCTCTCTTCTTCACATCTTTTCATCCCTCTTTTACACCGTAACTCCCACAGGAGGCTGGGCCACCTCTCTCTGTCTCCAGATGCACGCAGGCTCCTGTCAGTTCTGAGCTTAACGGTATTTATAACGATCTGACCCTGGGACCTCTCTGTGGTAATGATCCGCTACCCCTCCCTACAAAAATACACAAGCTGACAGACAATAACCTGCAGTCCTGTGTCCATCATGCTGTGTTGTTCTTTGCTATGATGAGATGAAATTAGTCATCAAAGCTGATAACTTTGCAGCCTTTAAACAGCCTTTAAAAGTTTACTTTTAGTTTTATGCACTGTTTTAACAAGGGAGACCATAATTGCGGCAGATTTTTTTTTTTTCACTTAACTGTCTAGACTCCTATACAATTTTAACATTTATAGTTTTTCATATCAAAATTAGTAGATTATAAAATATATTTTTTCTGCTTTTTAGATGGAGTTAATTTAATTTTAAACCTGTTTTTCTTCTTCTTTGTTTTCATGTACCCTTTTTAATTTTTTTTCATAAAATAGACCCCTGGTGCTGCTTTCATGTTGACATTCATGTGGAAAAAATCAGTTCTGCTCTTGACTTGTTTCCGAGGTGCTTTGTTTGTTGAGAATCTGAAGAAAGACAGGGGGGTGCATGGGAACAGCTCAGACTTGACTTTTCACCTTCAAAAACTGCTCTTTCCCAGGTTCCATCTAAGTTGCTTTGCTGAACTTTTGGTGTTGCCAGAACAAACTCTTATTATTAAAACGTCAAAAATCTGTTTTATCATCTAACTAAAGGAAGTTTACCTCTTACTTTAAGTCAAGCCCATCTCTCAGATATTCATGTATTTATCATCTTTGTATTTTTGTTAAATAAATTTGATCCTAAAATTATATTGAAATGCCCCAAAGGCAAACATGATCACATGATGAATGTTGGGTTCTGGAAGTAGTCCACAACAATCACAACCAACACCCACTCTAACCACAAACACATACTTGAAAACCTTCATGCAGAGATATAAAGTATTGTACTCATGCTTTCATTCTCTTTTCCAAGGCCTTCCCTCTTTTCACACAAAACACACACAGACACACATACACACAAAGGGTGCTTTAGATTCACACAAACACAATCGCTTAGCTCTGCTCTCTCAATCCAACCCTGTCGACAGCACTAGTGCCTGATATGAGGCCAGGGACAGAGGAAATGAACAATGTGAAGTATTATTTTAATACAGTGGAGCCAGCTACTCATGAGCGGGAAAACATCTAGTGTGCTCCATGCTCTGGAAAAAAAAGATCTCACAGTTTTAGACAGTTTTGTGGACCAGGAATCCTCTCTTCTTGATGTCTACTACACTGAGTTCATTACCACAGTTTGAGTGTATTTTTAATTATAGGTTACCTCAGGAAAGTGTTTATATTTCTCCATAAATACTAAACCTTCCTAAATTGTGCTTATATTACCTTAAAGTTCTATATTGTTATTTAGTTTTTTTGGGTTATAGAAATATTTATTCCTTTATATTAACCAATTAATTACATATTTCTTTAAAGTATAAAGCTAAAAAAATGTTGCATATATTTTCAGTCAGCTGTCTTTGTTGAACCAACTCTTTCTGTAATATCAGCTGTCGGATAGAGGAGTATAAAGTGATTTTCAATGCAACTTGTTTCTGTAAGATTCCCAACTGAATGTGGGCCTGTGTCTTGAGTGCACCATTCTAATGCAAGGATTTTCTTTTATTTATACTATTTAATTGAAGCCCCAACTACATTTTTAGCACAGGTGTCCTGACAGGCATGAAGCTCTTCTGTCTCTGTTGTCTCATCAACAATGGGACAGCTGGATGAGAGAGATTGACTACAGTATCATCTGTGTTCGAAAACTTCTGTGGGATCTGTTTCTAAAATAAAGGAAGCTATAAAAGTAAAAGGCATAAAAGCATACTGGCAAACTGAAACTATTAAAATATTTTTTTTACTAGAACTTTAAATTTCTCCTTTAACACTATGAGTAGTTCTTCATCTTCTTGTTTTCCTGGTGGACATTTGGGAATGTTAAGGTAACAATGAGAATGTGGGTTTCACAATTGTGTAGATCCGCACTTTTTACAGACAAACTAATACAGTAACATTGGCATGATCAGTCATTTATGTCAAATGAGCAACAAGACATTTTTTTTCTTAAATAACTTTATTGGAGTCAAAAGTACTGGAAACTTATTAAAAACTTATGTTTGAACTTGCAAAAACCTCACCACACTCTAATGATGCAGTCGTTTTTAGTTTGTTTATTATGATTCTTGTATTTCCGGACATTTACCAGTGGTCTTACAAAGTTTTACAGTCTGTGGCAAACCTCAGACACTGGATTCATTCCTTTATTAAAAGCTAATATCAGACTCTATTATGCTGCCAAAACAAGCCATTTTCATCTAACAGGTTCAGGCTCAGCGTCTGACCATTTATTTTTCTAGTCATTTGTTATTATGTTAATTTTGTACTTCTGGCTTTCAAAACAATTGAAATTATATTTATCTTAATTTATAGGAAAAGTGTTCTTTTATTTTTACATTTGGAATCAGATTTCTAACAGAATGAACTATTTTCCTTTTAACAGTTTTCTGCTTGGTGTAAATGTTAGAATAAGATGATTTTAAATGTAGAATTGACAACGAATATTCAAATATCTCCTCAGCTAGTCTGCATTTGGCTTATAAAGGCACATGTCGTTTATTAAGTGGCACATTCAGCAATATGTTTTAAGTTCTAAGTTATTTTTGGGTGGGTTTTACCTCACTGACATTTTTGACACATATTTATTATTATTTATTTTACAAATTAACAAATAAGGAACTTAGCTCTCTGTTAGCTAATACCTTATATCTGTCTGGTAACTGATGTCTGACTCCAGAAGTCGGCATTGCAGGTTACCAGAGGGCTAAGTCTTTGTTTTGTAGATTTCAACCCAAGACCAAATATTCAGGTAGTTTTCTTATGAGTCTCTTCTTTTCGATGTTGTCAATGTTCAGCTCTATTGTTCTTTTAAGCCAACTGAATATGTATAAAATCTCTTTGACAGGAAATTTTAGTATCATCAATCTGAGACAACCACTTACAGGTTAACCGATAACCTAAATATTCATGAGCATACCATTAAAGGAAGAAAACCTTTTGTTTTATTCTAGGGCTTTTAACCAGACGAGCACCAAATACCCCATATCGTTCTATGACCCCTTAAAAAAAAAGATCTTGAACGTTACCAGTCAGTGCTCCAGTTTTAACCTTTTAACATTAGCTGTAGAGGAAGTTTTAGAGGCTGCATGGTGCCTACCTGTACTTTGAATACTTTTATCAATCCTTCAATTTTATCAATTCTTCAACTCTGGGAGAGTTACAAAACTGCCAAACTCAGCCAATAGAAGGTGGTTTCATTTTTTATAGTCTGACAGTGTCATTTATCATATTTATGCTTCCTCAGGTCCATCTTCAGTGATCAGCAACGATGACGACTCAGCTTCTCCACTTCATCACGTCTCCAATGGCAGCAACACTCCCTCTTCCTCAGAGATGGGCCCGGATGCTGTCATCATTGGCATGACCAAGATCCCGGTGATAGAAAACCCTCAGTATTTTAGAAACACCAATAGCCTGTTGAAGACTGACACATGTAAGTAAACCTACATACATTTCTAAAAAGTATACCATCATAATGAAAATTCTCTGATTTATACCGCCTATTCTTAAAGGGAATATAGACTTCAGACCAGATTGCAAACATGGTTGAAAAAGACTTAATATTGTTTTACGGTATTTACTGTCTGAAAATAATTCAGATTAAATTGTTAGCTTTACAAAATCTATTTCCATTTGCTAAATGCAAAACAATTTAGTGTTTTTTGTCACTTTAAAGAGATCTACATATTCTATGATTACTATGACATGATATTTTACTGCAAAGTATGATGTAATGCTTTTTTAAGCAAAGTAATTCACACCATCTAAATTTCATAAAGGCATACCTTTGGAGGTGTTTCATAGCAACACATCAAATGCATTGCTTCAAACAAAATTACCTCTATGTCTCTTTACATTCAGCTTATCCTGGAGTACAGCTGAGTTATCCTGGGGTACAATTTCCAGATGCTTTAAGGCATCACACTCATTTGTTCAAGCCATTATCTTCAGGTCAAAGTGTAGCATAAATTGGTAAATGCAGATAAGAAGTATACAAAATAAAGCCATAATCAGATGGTCTGAGTTCAGCTTTGAGAGAAGGTTGTACAGTATGTGTGCTTAATATGACTCTACACAGTATTTAAGTTCAACATTGTGTAATATGCAAAAAAGAAAAGAATATATACAAATTTCGAGTTGTAGACAATAAGGTCAGACAGTCAGTTCTATTATTTTTTCATGAAAAATTGCCTCCTAACCTGACTAAGTTATTGCAGTAAAATCAAAGAGGAATGGGCTAAAGTTAAAGCAAACCATTGTGCCAGGCTTTATGAAAGATGCCCACATCATTTGAGTCAAGTCACAAAATACTGAGGAAATCTTGTAAACTTTTAACTTAAAGGAAAGTCATAAATTATTAAACATAAAATTGTATCTGTTATTATTCTAACATCTAACAAACAGGAAAACATCGGTAACCTTTATTTAAAAGAGGACACTTAGTTTAAGCACTAAATTACATGTGCAATATTTTATTTTCCAAGTGGAATAAGAGGCCAACTTAACTGAAGTAAGCAGTGTGCAACTGGCAGTTTGAAAGTTAATGGAAAAAAATGATGAAGATGGAGGTATTAATGGTAAGTTAGAAAAAATAACAGTGATAATACAAAATTGTATTTATGGTGCACCTAAAAAAAAATAGCCTTACTCAAAGGGCTCCAAATAGTAAATGAAAAGTGATAAAAAAAAGTAAAACATTGTTTTTATTTTGGTTTGTGTAAAGATTTTCTTTCATCCCGCTGCATGGATTTGTGTCGGCCTGTGTAGGGTTTTTTCTTTTTTATATTTTTCTACTTTTCTTTTTTGATGATCCAAATATGTTTACATGCACAGTCTCTCCACATTGTCTGGCGTCATTGTAATGCCTCTTTTGTGGCGCAGATGACCAAATAATGTTTTTCCTGTGAGTTTCCAACTGACTTTCAGAAGACACTAAAAAAGAACTGCTGCCGCAGTTGAATTTCTAATTTGGAAAATCGCTTTGCACTTGGTAAATGTTTACATGTGCATAACCTCCAGTCATGTTTTTGAGCACTTTGGTAATTAGAGTATGATTCTCATATTAATGAAGGAACACACCCAGAAAAAATCTGGACATGCTGAGCACTGAATTGCCGATGTAAAATATAAGAGATTGAAGATATTTTATTAAAATCAACTGCACAAAATACATGCACCTGCAATATAGCAATATAGAGACATAAGAGTTACCACAGAAATGAAATACAGATGAGAAAGAAAAACAGAAATGGAAAAACAAGAAATCCAAAACTCAAGCAGAACAAAAGGTACAAAAGAGCAACAGACAAATAGACAGAGAACACAGATGGATATTGACCTGCTCCATCAATATGACATTATGATTATTGGCAAGTAATAAAAGCCTCTCCAGGCTTTGGCCTTGTGTAGTAATAAATTATAGATTGGCATGTGTGTGTGTGTGCTCTGTATGGTGGGTAGCTCCTGTAAGGGGGACCCTAATGAGAGACTGCAGGTTGACCTCTTTGGTCCTGCTATATAACTGCACAACTTACGAGGATTTACAGCTCAAAGACATGAATGAAAGCTTTCTGGATCAGTGCAAATAAATAACATACTGTGGTGTATATTTAGGTTTCTCATTGTTTTAAAAATATGTTGCAATAATTACTATGATTTTTCTGTGCTCCTCTTTAGGTCCCAGACAGGCAATATGCTTAAAATACTTTCTGCATCAATCTGATTATTTAGCACTAGTTCCTTTAAGGACAGTACAATAGTCTTTGATGGAGACAGTTTGGTAAAGTGGCTCTTGGTTGCCCTTTAATCATGGTCTTAACCAGCTTGTCTCGTCAGTAGTGGGTATCGGTTGTTACTTCAATGATTGCAGAGATCTCTTCCAGGCAGCAGTGAAGCAACAATTACTGTGCAGAGATGATGGATCCATGCTTAATCATGGGAAACGTTAGATGTGTTACCCAGCTTCACTTGTGCAGCTTTTTCTTTTCAGAAATGAACACCTCATTAGCAATAATAACATCAGAGAAGGCATGGTTGTTGGAAATCGTAATAGATGCATTAAGAAGTAGTTACTGTAAAACATTTGGATTTGTAAAAGCCGATTTGCTGTGGTAATGATTGACCAGCTTCTTCTGTGCATACACTTAGTTTAAAAGTCATATACTGTGGAATTTATAGATAATAAGACATAAATAAAGACTGAAGCTCTGTTGGTTGGGCATTTTTTTAAGATTCCAATGTTTATTAAACCTGTCAATTTTCCATTTTTTTAAGAGATCCTTAACTTTTAGAAAAGGTTAAGCAGTGCAAATTTTGCAACTTTCCATCATTACCAGCAATGCTTATAAAAAAAGCGAAAACATTTATCGAACAATCTGATCTGGTGTATTCTGGCAACACAGGATCACACATGATCCTAAATTGCCAGATTAAGCAATTACATTTTAATCTATATTCATTTTTCATGAACTCCTAATAACCACACTGACACATTACCTTTATAAAATGGACAGAAAAAACATGGCAAAAATGCTAAGGGAGCCAAGAGGGCTTCATGCCAACGAAAATAAAAAAGATGGAGGAAGCATTGGTCCGCACTCATCAATTTATTTGCTATTTGAGGATTGTAATTAAGGAGAAGAGGCAAAAGGCACTTTCATGGAAGAATACTTATTAAACAGCCACAGTCGGAAATGGTGTGGTGAGGTAATTAGCTGGTGGGTAGCTGTCTTTAAGGGAACATGGGTTTGTTTTATGGATGTTTGTTTTGCATGGTGGAATGTGACAATTTGATATCTCCTAAAGGATATTTCTATTCTATTCTAAAAAGAGATGCTTTGATACATAGTTTAAGGAACACAAAGATGATTTCATATTTTTCCAGTATCAATTCCCTTTTTGGAGTAATAATAAGCAACAAAAGATATGATCTATAAACTACATCCTCAAATCAAACCTTCATATAATAATATACCTTTTTTTTTTTATATATACACTGCTTAAGGCATTTTTAAATTTATAAATCGTAGAATTGTTATAAAGATGGACCTATTGTACTGGAGCTATTGTAAGGGTCTCTGGGGTTTTTCTGGTTTGATTGAGCTTCCTGTCACAGAGAAAATCTTTGCTGGTGGCTGGGCCGACCCGTTTTGCTGCACACCTGAGAACATTTCTCAATTAAGATGACACTTGTATATAAGGAGGTGAAGGATCATCTCTCTTCACCAGATGAATACCACTAATATTATTTAAGCCAAAGACCCGAACCAGGAATATCATTCTTGTCTACAGTTGTCAACCATCTCCTTCCTGATCCATCTGCTTCATCCCCTCAGACCAACAAGAATGTTCAACTGACTTCCTTTAGTTCTCTGTTCCCAGATTCTTGTTGCTTTTGTTAAAAACATTAAAGTTCAGCGATTCTGCATGTGGGTAAAAAAAAAATACAAACCAACCTGACGCATATACAGACACTCTTACTATCCTCCTTTATTGAAATGCATCTCATAAAATTTGTTCCTTTTTATATCAAACAGCTTGGTAAAGAGATCACGTCCATCACATACATAATCATTATTTCTATAAATGTTTGATCTACCTTAAAGCACCTCATCAGAAAGAAATACTGTGTCATCCAGAACTGGCATTATATTTTCTCTGTTACCTAATATTTAATCAAAAGTTTTTAACTTCACTTTAGTCCCCCATTTCTTTTTTAGTCATTTTGCTTCTTTCTGTAGGATACTGGATTATTGTAAACTTCTCCAGCTTTCCAGTCTGGATCAATACAGCAACTTCTCAGAGATTAGCGGGGCTGTAACTTTATATTCTAAGTGGACAGCTTTTCTTCCAATATGCCTCTTAATCTCATCATATAAAAATCTTCTTTATCCTCCTTCATGTGATGACGTATGTTTCAGGAAATTCCCTAGTTAATGTGCTTTATGTTTACTTATGCTTGAGCATCTGGTTAAAGAAAGCTAGAGGTTGATGGGGTTTGAGTCAGGATAACAGTGGTAATAGTCCTGCAACATAAGAGTTTGAGTCATAATCATGCTGAGAGCCATTTTTTTTATCAAATCAGTTGGCAGAGTCACAAATTACTTAGCAACAAAAATAAGTGTTGCTCCGTCTGAGCCAACTGTAGGTGAGCTTGCAGCAGGAAGAGATTACATGCATCAATAAAAACAAATGAAGTAGTGTCTAAGCAAAATTATTTTAATTTATTTTAAGAGTCTTTGCAATGATTGGAAGCTGTGGTTTGTTAGGATATGGATGAGAATAATCCTCTACAGTTCTGTCTCAAGTGAAGGAGTTCAAGTATCTTGAGGTCCAGTTCACAAGTGAGGAGGGAATGGAGCTGTAGATCGATAGAAGATTGGTGTCCTTGCTGCAATAATGTGGACGCTGCACTGTGCTGTTGTGGTCAAACGAGAGCTGAGCAAAAGGCTCTCGATCTACCTTTCAGTCTATGGTTCTAGCTGAAATAGAGAATGAGATCCAGGATACAAGCAACTGAAATTAGCTTTTCCCACAGGGTAGACAGGAACTCCCTCAGAGACAGGGTGAGGAGCTTTATCATTTGAGAGTGACCCGGTGTAGAGCCACTTCTCCTTCACATTAACAGGAGACGACTGAGGTGGTTTGGACATATTTTTGGTATGACCCCTGGACACCTTCCCTCAAGAAGTGTTTCAGAGGGAGGCCAAGGAATGACCCAGGACACGCTGGAGAGACTATGCCTCTCTGGCTTCCTTGGGCTTCTTGGGCTTTCTCCAGCAGAGCGAGAGAAGTCTGTGAGTGTCTGCTGTGGCTTTTGCCCCCATGATCAAGATAAGAAAAAGACGACGAGTACCAGTACAAGGAGAAGAATATTCATCCTTATTTCTTTACTCGAAGTAAAATTATGACAACAAATTACTCAGTGAAACACCTCATCTCAGTACCAGGGTTGTTTAGAGTAACCCTGAGTATTTTACTCAGAAATCTGCACAAGGAATTGTTAAAAATGGCGTTTTTTTTTTCCTGAAAGAAGCTGTTAAAGACATTGCTGTCAGGAGAGGGTGATCAGAGCTTGATTAGATGTTTGATCTTTTTCAAAGGAATTTCTCTTCTTTAAATATGCTTTAATAAACTGTGCACACATACAGAGAATATGACTTCACTTCCACGTAATATTCACTGAAGGCATTTTTGAATATTACTGATAAAAAGGAAAACAGAACAAATTAAAAATTTATTTAATTGTAAGTATATACATATACATTTAAAAAAAAAAGAGAAATAAAGGCTAGATTAGAACAAATATGCATCATATTGATTTGGGGACTTTATCTTCTCTTAAAACTGCTATGAATAAGATCTGATTAAGTATAGGAATGTTACAATACCAGCAGAATCTTAGCTAATTTTTTTTATTATTTTTATTTTATGCATGTTATAAAGTGACCTTCCCTCTGTTTTCTATTGTTTAGTTGTGCAGCACATTAAAAGACACAACATCGTACTCAAGAGAGAACTTGGAGAAGGAGCCTTTGGAAAAGTTTTCCTGGCTGAGTGCTATAACCTTTCACCTGACCAAGAGAAGATTCTGGTCGCTGTCAAGGTAATCTGGGACTAAATAGTTTACGTTCATAATTTCACAGAATGTCTTACTTTGAAATAATTGAAATAATTATTTGAAATAATTGCCAAATATATGAAACAACAGAAATCATTGTTTTTCTTGGCTTGTTTATTTTTCAACAAATGTTTCTCTAAATTTCTCATTTATGTGATTTTCTTCAAATGTTCTCCAATCGTCTTGACATCAGAGCTGCACAATGTGTGGTAACAGTGCTGAACACAGTATTATGATAACAGTTTCCAATGCAATGTATGAATACCAGAATTGGACATTGCAGGCTAACAAAGACCTTAACTAAGGGGTGGACCATTTCTTCTAGTTCAATTTGCATGTTTTCTAAGCCATAACAAGGCTTTGTTAGGCTACTCTATAAAGCTTGGAAGTCAAAACTAATCCAGACATTTTGAATTGAGAAATGGGAGCGGAAGCAAAATGTCTTCAAACTTGGAAAACAAAGTCCAGTGGTTTGTTTTTTAACTTTTTTTTAAACTTTTTTTGGAATGACTATGACCTGGATAACTGAGAATCTTCACCAGCAATCTATGAATAACTACTTATAGTGGCTTAGACTTTAAAAAATTGTATTGTTATTGTATATATATATACAATTTATACAAACCAAAAATTAGTTTTTTACAGCTTTCATTACATTTCCATTTCTTATAGTGCAGCAGTGATCAAATGTAAACAGTGTTTGGGTAAAAAACATGGTGTAGAAAAACGCATTGATATGGAAGTTCAGAGCATTAAATATATATTGTGCAAATATGCAGTGTTTTGGTTTGGTGTTATCAGAGTGAGGCAGAGTCTGTATTATGATTTAGAGTTTTCTCAACAGTTCAGTTGTCTAATGGCAGTGGGGAAGAAGCTGTTTCGGAATCTGCTGGACCTGCTACTTTGTGGAGAAGAAAAAACACTTAAAACTTAACTATATAGCTTAGAACTGCTACTGTCCCTTTCTTCATCATGCAGATAGAAATTTAGGAAATGTGTTACCGTAATTTGTCCTGTCGCTTGACAAATCCTCCGTAGAGGTTTTGGGAAATCTCTCATCTTACATTATGCAAACTGTACACTCAAGCATTCAAGAGGCCATAAAACATAATTTAACTTCAATTGAAGTTTTACGTTTTCAACTGTGGTTTTACTTGCACTAGCTTTTTCAAAAATTTAATTTTTTTACACATCTGATCTAAAAAAGAAGGGTTTTTCTTTTTTGTTTGAATTTATGGTTTGGTGACTTTGTAGTTAAAGATAAATATTGGCATGTCATCATTAAAAAAACAACATCTGATTCTTTCAATGTATTCCAAATATTGAGCAGTTTGCAGCAGACAGTCTAATGTTACTGAAAAGGGTCCACAGTTTTCTGAAATATAATCCTTCACATGACATTGCTCCAGCATAGAGAAAATATGTTCACCTGCATTTCCGCTGCTAACATTAGACAGTCTTTTATATCAAAAGCCTCTCTCTGTAAGATGTGAGGTGGGATTACAGCTAAAAACTGCTGACTTCAAGGAGGAAATTGAGATGCATCCCAGGAAACATCTTCCTGTAATATATATCTGCACATCAGCTTCCCCATCAAGCCAGCTTTCCTTTTCTCTGCAGTCCAAAGTGAAACCAAATCTAAATTGAGAAGAACTTTGCATTAACAATACATGAACTGTGACAAGACCACCCTTCTTTACGCCACTATTCCCCCCTTTCTTCCATTTTCCTCTCTTCTGCACCTTCAGCTTGCACCTGCTGTATTTTTCCTCTCTCCTCTGACTCATCATCCTGGCTGCGTCCCTACTCACAAATCCCACAGCTTTTTTTTTCTGTTCTTGGGCTTCCTGTTTCCTTCCAGCTTATCCTTAAAACCACCTGCAGATACTGGCTGCCAGCTTAGCTTCAGCTTAGTCAGCATGCTTTACAAAATTTTGACCTTAGAAATTTGAAAAAAAAATCAAAGTTCCTGCTGACACCATGTAGAATCTAAACGAATCAAATAACTATTTTTTTCAACTTATTTGAAAAATGAATTAAAGTAAATCTAAACAATACTGAGAATGTTGAATATTGTAAATAAGAACATTTTTGTGAAAATAAAATTTCACAAAAAAATTAACAGGAAGAAAAATAAGTATTCCCCCTATCTTTTACTAGTTTGAAATTGCTTAAAACCTTTTACAGGCTTATCAAATCAGATTTCCATCATCATAGGAACCTACTCAGTTTCTTTTTAAACCTTTAAACATTTTAATTGTTGTGGTCTTAGTTGTATAGGGAGTGGGAACACCACAGAGATTATTTAAGAAACAAGACAGTGGCATCAAATAGCATGGTGGAGGAATCTGAAAAGAAGAATTTGGAAGCTTTTTAAACCTTATCTCAAAAAGAGGAATATGAGTTGAGGACATACAAAAAAAAAAAAAAAAAAAAAAACGACAGACAAACGGACAGACAGATAACTTAGCAAATTTATCCTAAAAACTGTGTTAAACCAGCCAATGTTAATTACAATACTGCCAACCTTCTTGGTTGGAATTATTAATATGATCGGTCCATATATCATATTCTATTTGTCACACCTGTTTGTCAACTGTTGCTATCAACCATCTGACCCTCCAACAACATCTACCGTATTTCAACCTTGGTTAAACCGTGCTTTTTCTGTTTTCTTGCCTGTAATTTTAATTGGTATCCAATTTTCAACATTGACTGGCTGGCTTATTTAAACATACATTTACATTCTTTTGTTGGATTCATGGACCATTTATGGTTGAATATAGAGAGCAGAACACGAAGTGGAGCCTTGGATGCAAACTTTGAGGTACAACTGCAATTTATAAAGCAAAGTTGCTTGGTTTTGTGCATACCCTTGATTTTTTTTTTTTTATCTGAATTTCTTCAGGCGTACACCATTTTCAGATGTTTGATATACTGTGTGTACACTTTTAGCATGGATCCTGATCTTGATCTCCTTAGAATTGTGTTTTTTGTCACTCTTAAATGCTTTTTAAACAGTGTTTGAAAAATATTATCTGAGTACACATGAAAAGCAGTTTCCAGATGTTTTTATTTATTTATCAAGAAATAAGCTGCCTGAACAAACCTGTGCAAGTGTAAAAGTTATCACCTTCCTTTTCAATCATAAATTACCTGATCTACTGACACTCTCACCCAGGCATTAACAATGTTACCTGTAGAACAAGGCTACTTAAATACAAACCTTTAGGGCCAATTCAAGGCGACAGGTTATCTGGCTGTTATAGAATACCTGGTAGTTTCTCATCCTTTTCTGCAACTGTTATCCTGTTATGAAGACAACCAGGTGCAGCAGCTAAACTATAGTTAATCTTCTGAATGATAATGCGTCTTTATGTCAAGAAATGTGTTCATATTTTTTAAATACTTAATAATATCAAGATTGTAAAGTACCAAGAATAGGTAAAAATAAGGAAAAACAAAAGTTTAGAGAAAGATATTAATGGATGGAGAGAATGCCCATAGAACTAACTGAGCCTCCTTAGAAAGTATCGAATAATTAGTGTAGGTTTAATAATAATAATAATATTGTTCTTTTATTTTTTTACATTTCAACAAATAATCCTTTACCCTGTTTTTTTTTTTTTTATTCTGCCTTTCATTAACTCAAACCCCATGGCAGACAAGCTGTCTGAGCATTGGTTTATAAGCTGACAATCTGCCACAGTGTCACCATTTAAATATAATTACACATAATCATTTTGTCCGTACATTGCACTCTGTCATTCACCCTACATGTTTTTGATTGTTTACCACATTAAAACATGCACTCACTCAGAATGTTTAATGATGTCATTTTGGGAATCACTTATCAATCATCCAGCTAACCATTACACAGAAGCAGTTTTTTTTTTTTTTTTACTCCTACTGTATATTAAACATCGAGAAGCCATCAATCATCCTCATGCTGCAGTAAATACCATTGCAAGTAAAATATGCACAACCACAAGTGCAGCAAACTTACTTGACTGAATCCCATCCATCATAAACACCAAACACATCCAATAATGTTTCCTTCACACATGTAAATGAGTCACCATATTTTTGAGTTGAAGGTTGGTGATTGCTTTTTTATTTGTCAAAGAACCTGAATGTGCTCAGACCGGATGACTAACAGTCTAATATTGTGGCTTTTGCTCTGGGAATTAAATCAGCTTTGAGTTCAGCGAGGGAGAGCGTGATAGGTCGGTTATAGATGTTTCTGCCTCACAGGGAAGTCTCTGCAGCAGCAAGCAGCCCTGGATTTTGCCTTAATATGACCGGCTCCGTGCAGTGATTCATAATTAGCCTGCAAAGATTATTGGATGCTGTTCAATGATTAAGCCCAGGAAAACAGTAAATAAGATTTATGCTTAAACACATTTTTTGATCGCATATTTTTCAGCTTCATCACCTAAATTATCATTCTTTTTTTGAAAGAATGTGAACACTACATCTATGGTTTACAAATAGATTGCCAGAAAATTAAAAGAAATGCTAATTAAGGGATTATCTTATAAATGTGGAAACAACCACTTCTTGTTGGCTGTCAGAACTGCATTAATATCAATAGCATTCTGTGTAATCTGAAAACGTAAACTTGATTATCAGTCCCTGCAGGAATTAATCAAGAAAACAACCCATGCTTTGCATATCACTGCCTTGAGAAATTATTCATTCTTTGCACACTTTCGAATCACAGTCACAGACTTTACTATATTGTATTTGCATTGATGTACTGTATTAGACCAACAAACCTTAGCACATGATTGTAAAATTAAGAGAAATTATAGTTTTTAGCATTTTTCATTGATAAATCCTGATTTTTTTTTTTTTTGCATTCAGACCTTTTTACTCCCATATCCCAAACTAGATCCTTTGCAAACAAATGCTCTCAGATGTCACCTAATTTGTAAATTGAGTGCAGAAGCATGTTAGTTAATCTCAGTCTAAATACGTGTCTTGTTTTCTGTTTCTCAATGTTCATCAGAGAACACAGGTTAAAAAAAACAACATCATGAAAAAAAAAAACTGTTTTAAGAAGCTGCTCTGATCAGATTGCAAAACATTTTGGGTCTCTATAAACACACCATCCTCACCATAAACCTTGAGATTGGCAGCATCGTGCCTGTGGGTGTTTCCTCATCATGGACAGTAAGCTCTACAGATTCAAAGATAAGATGCTATAGACAGAGCTAAATAAAAAGAAATAAAAAAAACTGTTAGAGTCTCCAAAGGACTTGAATTGTAATTTTCAACTGAAAATCTTTGGTGTAGATGCTTTCCACCAAATCCTACTGATATTGGATGATTTAGCTGTGAAGCCGGTACTAATTTTCATCTGTAAATATGCAAAGCAGGTATTGATTCAGAGAAACATTATAAATTTAGGGGACGTTTGCCCTAACTTAGGGGACGTTTGCCCTAACTTGATCAGCATGACATTGAAACCCATGCATCTTTTTTCTTTCCCCTTTAGGATCATACAGGACTTAAAAAATATTTATTAACCACAAAGGAAAATTTAATGTTGAACTAACTCTTCAGTTTCTTTGCAGTAAGTTGTTTGTGTGGGTCTGTCGCAGACAACCCCATTAAGTAACTGAATTCTGAGTAAAAGGTAAAACATTTTAAGGAGTATGACTTCTTTTTAAAGGCACCATATGTTTCATATTATATTGCAAACTTAGATTGAAGTACAGGCTTTCATTCGATCCATATCTTGTTATAGACCTGCATATAATCTTCATGCTGTATCGTATTACATACTGTTATGTACTTGACCAAGAAAAAATTTCCTGATGCACGCTTGCTCTAGTTTTGGCTGCAAGAGTTGCATGTAGTCAGGCTTTTTTATGCCATCTCTGCATTCTGGACTAAAGGTTACAGGTTGTTTTCTTCATGACTCCTTATCCTGCAGCGTAATCTGAGCTTTTTTCTATGTTATGTTGCACAGGCAGATAAAGACACTTGCATGTATCTATGTCATATGAAGGAAAGGATAGGAAGGATATCTATTATTCATGTAGAACATGAGAATTTCTTTATATATATGTTTTTTTAAGGGAAACTAACAGTCCTTATCACTTTCATTTCCTGCAACACGTAGAGCCTTTTCTCAAAATTAAATTTTTTCCATTCTCCTCCACAGATGCTGATGTTACTCAACCTCCCTCAATGATTTTGCTTGAGATTTGCTTAGGGGGATATCAGGAACATCATGAGAGCCATGCTGTCTTTACCTCCCTGCCATGTCTTTATCTATGTATTTAACTCTTCGTCTCATGATCTGCTATAATGTTTTCATTTATTTTCTTACCAGGCAATGCTGCTTCTGTTTCTTTACTGATTAAGGGACAAATCAGCAAATCAGAGGCTTTAATATATAAAAACATACTAAGTGCAGTAGTATAAAAAGTATAGACTTATTTCACATCTTTCGCTCAGCTAAAGAAAGTTCCTTTGTGTGCATTTCTGTGTATGTGTTTGCAGACACTTAAAGAGGCCAGTGAAAATGCCAGGAAGGATTTCCACCGTGAAGCAGAGCTGCTGACCAACCTGCAGCATGAGCACATCGTCACGTTCTACGGCGTTTGTGTGGAGAGCGACCCTCTTATCATGGTGTTTGAGTACATGAAACACGGAGACTTAAACAAGTTCCTCAGGCACGCCGCTCCTCTTAATTGTATATTTAATGTGAAAATGGCCACGCAAAAACAAACAGTTAAATGGAATCCTCACAAGAAGTTTGCTGTTAAAAATAAACACCTTAAAAAAAGCTGAACAGTCTTATAAGATGTTTTTACAAAGCTAAAAGTAAAAAAATGTTCTACCTGTTCTCTTGTAGGGCTCATGGACCAGATGCAGTGCTAATGGCAGAAGGCCAAACCACAAGACCTGTGGAGCTAACACAGTCTCAGATGCTGCATATTGCTCAACAGATAGCATCTGGCATGGTTTACCTGGCATCACAGCACTTTGTGCACCGTGACTTAGCCACTAGGTGCGTTATCTACTTTTCTGCTATTTGCTCAGGGTTTTTGCATTTTTTTAATTTGCTTTCTACACTTTTTAATGAAGCATTTTTTTTTTTATGCAAAGGCTTGTATTTAATATTATCCTGTTTGAAATGTATGCATGATTCTAGAAATGACAAGTTTCCCCACTAAAAAATAATTAATTATTGCCCCAACAAAAGCCCGAAAGAAGTCTAATTTAGTTGTTAATTCAGTGACTTAAACCTTCGCCAAAAAGAGCTCAGAAAAGTTTAAATGTTTTTAAAAGAGTGCAACTATCAGTAAAAGCGTTGGACACAGAACATCTGCATAAACAGTTATGTCTCAGTCTGATTGGTTGATTCATAATCAGACTGAGACTAAATCAACTCCTCAGATGCAGGGCCAAAATATATATATATTTTATTCCCTTTAATTTTGTTGTGTTTCTGTTTTCTAAACATATTAAAAATAATGCAACATATTTTAATATCAGTCAAATATAAACTCAGCAAACAAAACATGCACTTTTCAACTTCATTTTTTAAGCAATCCAAATCACTTGGTGAGAAAGTATTTACCTTCTAAACCTAGTTGTCTGCTCAAGAATTCATGACAACTTTAATCCAAAACTAATGGTAAAAGATTCCCCTTCAATACTTGTTGCCAATTAAAAACTATGGTTTTATCTTTTATACAAGTCATCAATGTCTGGAAGAAGCAGCTCTAGAATGTTAAATCTCCATGTCCTTTCTGAACAATTATGTTTTTTTTCGTTCCTTATCATCTGCCTATTCTATGAAACGCTGCCCTCAAACGATCCTTACTTTTTCTTTTTAGTCCTCCAAATCTTTTTCTCTTTTTGTTTTGTTTTTGGTCAGCAGTGGTTGTGACCTGATATGGGACAAGGAATGTAAAAAATTTAAAAAGGAATTGTCTTCATATTTTCTGTTATTTAGCGCACTTTCTTCACATTTAGTGTTTGTTCAAAATACAGCGATAACATGCTAAAAATAACTTTTATATTTATAAGTAAATTCTGAATATATATTTAAATAATAAATCTATATCTTATATTTAAGTCCTAAATCTAAACATATACAGTATCTGATATCATCAGATATATATTTAGCAGTAAGTGTAAATGATGATGGCAGTATTCAGGCGTTGGAGTGGCCAGAGAAATGGAGCCTAAACTGTTATTAATAGCCCACCTGCCAGTCATGATTAAGCAGGAAGGGCAGAGCAAGGTTGATTTGTTTGTCTTTTTATAAATAAATAAATTATTATATTAAAAAATTTAATTGTTTAAAAAATGCTTTTGTATTAACTAAGGTCTTATTCAGTTGTTAATGAATGTTTGATCAGCAGTAATCACTTTTAACTACAACTCAAACTATGAAAAGCTGTTAGTCAAGTCTATTACACATTAATGTGCACATCAGCAGTTAAAGAACTTATGATTTAACTCAAATAAAGGAAGTTTGATATTTCTGAATATTTCTTTCTTAATTTTTTTGCAGGAACTGTCTGGTGGGCGAGAACCTGCTGGTAAAGATTGGGGACTTTGGCATGTCCAGGGACGTCTACAGCACAGACTACTACAGGGTAGGTGTATGTGTCGATATCTTTTCTGGCCCTTCTTTCAGCCCATCCCACCCCTGTTTCCTGCTGCATGAGTCCACCACCTTCCCTCACTCTTGCATGAGAATGAGTACAGTTAGTTTTGTCTATGCTAAGATTCACTAAGCACTAAGCACACATTTGTGTGCATCTAGGATTTTTTGGAATAGTTATTTTCCCTACAAACTCTTCATTTTCCCATTTTATGTTTAATTATATAATTTAATTATGTAATATGTAATGTTGTATATATGTGATGAATGACAAGGTGTGTTAAATGTTTTAGGACATGAAGCAAATTTAGTTAGCTTTAAAAAAAAACCTGATTAAATCCAAAATGATCTATACCGATTTTCTTTACCATGATTTTGAAAGGCTCAATTGAAAAAAATAAGTATTGTTTTTCTACCACTTTCTTCCAAAGTAGATAAGTTTGACTAGATTTTTGAGTATAGTTTAGTTGCTTATGTCTAAGCAGGTACTTTATTTATTATGTTGAATTTACTACTTATAATGCAATGTATAAATGTTACTGTTTTGTTAATGGTCTTGTCAAGATTACAAGCAACTAGACATTTAAAATGTTCAGTGTACACAATGCAAAAGATTAATTCGAACAAGAATTTGCTTGATGAGGTAGAAAACTTATTTTTATTTTGTTTGGGGTTTACACTCTACAATTAGCTTATTTCTTCTTGACTCAATCTTTTGCACTGAAAGAAAATATCTGGTTTGCAGCCAACTCTGTGCAGACATTGTGGAGAAAGGAATGCAAATGAAAAAGAAAAAAAAAGAATTTTTTTTTGGGTGAAACACCCACAGAATGGCACCTATTAGTTTTATTCTAATGAGTGCATATCTGAAAAGGACAGAGGCAAAACAAATGTGACTTCCTCTACAGAAAACAAAGCAGTGTTAGTTCACATTTGGCCAGTGGTGCTTTTTGTGTGATTGCTTTTACTTTTAGTGTCAAGATAACCCAGGGGTACATGAGTGAGCCAGGAGTAAATCTGTGTTTCTTTTTTCTCCTGCTGTACAGCTATCTGTCACTTTCCCAAAGGGCCAAGGCCTAATAAACTGTATTGACTGATCGATAGTAGCTGTCCATTTTTCCAACCCTCTCCCCCATCCACTGTGACACACTGACATGACTGACAATGACAGATCACTCCGAGGAGGCGGGAAAGGGAGGATTGAGGGGACAGCGCTAAATCAGTGACAAGAAAAATCTCTTTTTTGGGAATAAATAATGACATTAACTATGACACATTGAAAGATAATAATCTATGAGATGTGAAATAGATGTATTGTTCTTGCTCCCGTTAAACAGAGTCCAGAAAAATAAAATTCTATGTGTACCTAGATGTGTTAAATTGTTGGTAATAGTTTGTTTTGATTTATGAGCACAAAGCACAGCTGTAAAGTCAAAAAGGAGTGGATTGGCCTAACATTTAGGAGTACATTTAAAAACCTTTTTGCGTTCCGAAAATTAATTCAAAAGAAAAAAAAAACGGCTCTGAGTGGGCTTCTTTAGTACGGTCTTTGTGTGACAACACATAACATCCTCCTCCTCCTCTTCCCTCTTCCTTTCACCCCCTCCTCAATAATGCCAAGTGCTGAGGCTGTATCCATGGCAACGGGTAATGGGTGAAGGTAGTGGCGGTGAGCTTCGGAGTTGAATCCATCGTTTCTCAGGAAGAAAAAGTAATCAGCGAACTTCTGCTTAGTATGCTGAGGCAGTAGTAGTAAGAGAGAGGGAGAGGGATAGAGACGGCTGTAAAAAGATGAAAGGAGGAATGAGATGGGAGAAAAAAAACAGGAGGAGAAAAGATGGAGGAGAAAAGTGGGATCCTCGAAATGAAAGAAAATGGATTAATAAACTGAAAAAAAGCTAACAAAGGGCAGTAATGGAACGATAAAGGGATAAATTTGGGTGAGAGAAAGAGGAGAGGTATTGAGGCATGGCAGCCTAGAAAAGACATCATACAGGAAACAAAACAAAACAGGAGTTGGAACAAGGTCTCTATCAGAGACAGAAAGAATAACTAAATAAATACACATTAGAACAACAGTTCAGCACAGGGGAGCTACAGGATGGTGGCTGCATTTCAACACCTAACAGAGATGGAGGTCTGTGTGTGTGGTTGTGTGGGAAGGTAGCGTGTATGGACCCAGTCATGCTTTTGCGTCAGACTGGAGCAAAGATGAGTCATAGAGGAATTGGAGCTCAGCCCCCCACCTCTGTGCGTATGGATGTGTGTGGAAATAGAAGCAGAGGCGATGAAATGAAGGGGTTGCAGTGACGTCACCGAATTCCCTGTTACACAATAAATACGATTGGCGTTGCACAAGACAGATCGAGGGCCTTGTGTCAAACCTTGATCCACATTTAACTTTTTTGGGGATGTTGGGGTCCTTGATGGTGAGGCCACACGACCTTACAGCTTTAGTTAGCTTCAAAGACAATATAATACATTTATGGAAAGTCTATCCTGCCAAAGCCACAAAGTTTTTAACATTCATGCTGACATGTCAGCAAGTCTCTTTGTGATGAGTAATTAAATGGAGAGGAATGAATACTTGGGTTACCTGGATGTCTTTTTTGTTAAAAAGTATTTAAAATACCAATCTCCTGAGGCCTGATGTTTTTATTTTAAGAACAATTTTTTAGTATTATCAGTATTATTAGTATTATCAGGCAATAAGAACACAATCAGGTACGCTAAAGAGCTCTCACCAAAGGCTCGAGAATATTTGATGATTGGGAGTAAACTGGTTAAATAGAGGCAGAAGAAGGTGACACAGATGAATGGTGATGAGAAACCGGGCAGAGTTAGACAGGTGAATAAAATGAGAAGTTACACAAGTCATCAGCGCCAAGAACACTACAGTTTGGTCCAGACCTTTCGAAAAGAAAGACCGGGGTCTGCTTTATGCGGCTTCCAAACTGACTCTTGTGCAACTGGCCTCTTGTCTGAATACAAACTGGCCCGAATTACAGAAAGAGTATATATCTTTTGTATTAACAATCTATAGTAATAGTGATGAACATAGGATCGAGATACCATCTGTTGCTTGGCAATATTGTTGCCAGCATGTTATGCGTCTTCGTCTCCAACCCTGGTCCTCACGATCTATTGTCCTGCAGATTTTAGATGCATCCCTGCCCAAACACAGCTAATTCAAAGCACTGAATTACCTTTAACTTACGGTAACTTCAGCATGCCATTGAGTTGATTAAGGCCTGGTAAGAAGCCATCCATTTGAATCAGCTTTGTTTGAGCTGAATTAAATCAATGATTGAAGACCCGGTTTGGAGACGCCTGCTGTAGATCAATATCTGCATGTTTATTAATGCTAATTTTTTTTTTGTTTCCGAGCAAAATAGATAGAATGTCATCCTCATATTTTAGTTTACACTCCCACCCACCACAGAATATTTTTAAAGTCAGCGCAACTAATTGCATAATTTGGGGACAATGTGTTAGTAGAATAAAGTGTGACTACTAGCTGGATTATTGATGTACAGTCTAATTCACTAGAGTAATGACTGATTATTTGTTGAAAATTGATAGTTGCATGGCTCACTAATATAAAGGATGGCTTGAGTTGTTTAGGGAAATTAAAGTGCTGGATTCCAAGTGAGAGCAACACTACTGGTCAGAAGTTGATCAGAAATTGCAGCATCTAAACCATTTGCTGTCAGAATCCAGTGTTTTTGGATTACTTTTTTTTGTGCTTTTTTACCTTTGTAGTCAGTTGTAGTTATATTGGGTTTGATACAGAACCATTTCAAATCATCCATAGAATTATTTGTTAAGTGTTTAGGCAAGACTTTCTCTCCTTACTATATTCAGCAGAACACTCAATGTATTTAGAGACTTTGCTACAGTATAAGTACCTTTTGCATTAGGTTTTGCATTAGTGGCTGAGTTTGGTGTACTGGTACTTTGCATGACCAAATGAAACCTAGTCAGCCTTGTTTTTGCTTTTTTTCTCTTGTACAAGTCAGTTGCATATTTAATAACTATTATAATTATTATAATAATAGTATGATAATATTTATAATTATAATATAATAATAATAATTAATTACTATTATTATTAAAATAGTGCCATTAATGTTTTATACACCATTTTTTCATCTGTTGCATTTTTCCCCTTACTTGCTAATAATACAACTGAATTTCCCCACTGGGAGAAATTAAAGGATTACTGTATTGTATTCTAGCAACCAATTATCTTATTGAAGCAACATATTCTTAGAAAGTTTATTATAAAGTGTTATTATCAGTAACAATCTTCCTTTAAATCTATCCCTTTTGAATTCAAATTTAATATTAACTGACCTCTGAAATCAACACTTAAAGGTAGGAATGGCACTAAGAAATGGAAATGCAATTTTAGTTTGTGGAAAATAATTTATTCTGTACAGTCACAATCTTTCTGTAAATTACTTCTTTAATTTCAAAAAGATTCTAATGAAGGAAATTACGTTGGTGGTTTTTCTATATTTCAATAAGACAAGGTAAGGGAAGTTTATTTATATAGCCTAATTCAGTGCAAAGACAATTTTAAGTGCTTTACTTGAATTAAAAAATGAAATAGAAGGGAAAAAAGCAGAATAAATGCAGGAAAGAAAAAAAAAACATGATAAAAGCAGATAGTCAAGCAAATAAAACAGTTGGACCAAAACCTTAAACCAATTATACCTCATGTAACAGTTTAACAGTCATAGAAGTTTTAAACGAGTGGCTTTGTAACTTTGACTTACAACAAATTAAAGGACTTTATTGAGATTTTCCCTCCTGCTTTTCGCTTTTTCCTTAGCATCAACCTTGGTTGGGGAAAAAAGAAAGGCTTCTTAGCTAAATGACTCAAGCAGCAGTGTTTTTCAGCACATAATCCCCTTTGTCTTACTGCAGGAGAATAAGGGTTAATAAAGGCAAGTTGTGTCTAAGGTTAGCTCACACCTACTTAGAAACTTGCTTTTCATTTCTATTGATCCCTGGCTCAGTGGTAACAGTTTAAGTAGATGTCTGAGAATGTTAGATTAAAGTTGGGAATGAGCCTGAAATCTTTCCACTAATGTTGCAGACACCTGCATTGTTGGTAATATACTTATATATCTTCCATGGTAACACAAAACTTGATTAAGATGTTATTTTCAGTGTTACAAAAAGTGGTTGGGGTCAGTTTCATCGGTCGTCTAACAAACATCCCATAATGCTTTATCCAGTGTGGTTACTATGGATGCCATTACCATTTGGAAGTTGCAGGCGAAAGCTCACATCCTTCTGTCTCTTTCTCCACCACCTTTATTTTTTTTTTTTTTGGGGGGGGGCGGGGGGGGGGTTCTGGAACTGTAGCCAGAGATCTGGCTTATGTGAATATTCATGAGACAGTGTGCTGGAGGGAAGCAATGACAGGTGGGCTGAGAGGTGCTTAAAGAATGTGAGAAAAAGTGAGAGAAAGGGATAAGAGAGCAGAAAAAGAGGCAAAGACCAACAACACAGTATTACTGAATGCTGTCGCCTGCCAAATAACCAACAACATTCACATTGCTTTTTTTTTTATGATTCCTTTGTCCTTTTGTGTTGTTTTCTTTTTAAATCTCTTAAATTCTACCTTTCTTGATCTTTTCAGAGAAGACTGCCCCACACTTCTCTCTTCATTACCGTGAAATAAGCTGAAACAAATGCTTGATTATAGGAGCCTGCAGAGTAGGCACCCGCACTTTTTATTTTTTGTTTGTTCTTTGAAAGATATTTTCCCTCTTAGAGGCAAAGCTTCGTAAATCCTATTCACTGATTGGGAGTTTCAGGTTCATCTTAGCTAATAAACACTCACATAGTTAACAAGCATTAAAAGTCTGCTCAGCAGTTCAATACCCCAATATTAATATTTCAAACCATTAGAGGAAATGATCATCAATGATAAATAAAACAAAAACACTAATGGATATGAGCAGGTACAGATGCATCACTTAGCTGTCAGGAATCTATCAGCTGGAGCAAATATTTTAACCATTAAGAAACAACTACAAACTATATTAACACTGCTTTACTTAACATGTGATCAGTTCATAGTGTACACACAGATGTAAGTTAAGTGCATGTTCTGGTCAGAACCTGACATGCACATGTGTAAACAACATCTGTATTTTTTGTTTTTTTCCTTTTTTCCTTTTTAATTTTAAAATTAAATTGAGGGGGGGGGGATAAATTATTGTGTTTTGTTAAAAATCAAAGCAGGAAACATTAGTCCCCAAACTAAAAAGGTTGGATTTTTCTCCTTTTAATAGGTAAAATAAAGACCTGCTAATATTTTTTTTGAACACTACTTTAGACCTTTTTTTTTTTTTTTTTTTTTTTTTTGAACATAGTCTTTTTATTGTTTTTCAGTTGTAAGAATGCTGTTAAAGGGGAACACAAATGTTTGAAATATTTGAAATAATAATGATGTCTGTCTGCTGACACGGTTTGAAGTTAATGAGGTCAAGTAGGACAAAGGGGGGACCATTCCAACAAAAAAAGTGACTTCCTGTTCTCAGGGGGCGTGGCTTCAACCATGTCAAAATTTTACTCTACAGTGTTGTTGGGAACGCAGAAAGGATCAATACTTTTTTTTTCCTTTCTATTTTGTTATTTTTTTTTCTTTTTTTATACTTAGCAAAAACTAAAATATACAATTGTTTAAGAATGAGAAATTACAGTTTAAGGATTTAATCGTAGTTTTAGATAAATAACAAAAAATTATTAAAAACAAATTTACAATGCCATGTCTCTGCCATTCTGCTGGCAGAAAGAATAACAGCGGGCTTCTTCAGGACTGCTGATAGTACTCCTCAAAATATGGAGCCTGGCTGCACATCACAGAGGGAGCTCAGTGTTTACTTAAAAAAAAAAAATTGCAAACACTCCAACACTCTCCACTTTTATGTCAAATTTTAATCCTATCATCAGCTTTTAAGAGCTTTCAGCCTGGTTTCCATAGTAATGTAATGCTTGTTCCTACTTTTGCAGCCTGCAATGGTTATAATATTAAAATAGGAAACCGTCTCAATGTGTCATTATCAGAATGAGGAACTATAGATGCTGCTGTATCAATATAGTTTTCTGAAGAAATTATTAGAAGTAACCATATGACCTTACAAGGGATCCTGTTTAAACACTAACACCGGACGTTACTGAGTATTAGGTTAAACTTTTTAAATTGTGAAACCCAGCACTTTAGGTAAAACCATTTTCCTTTGTTGCAGGTTGTTTTTTTTCTTTTCTTTTTTTCTGTTGAAATGGCATATAGTGTAAAAATGGGGAAGTGCCGTTTTTATTTTCCTGATACATTAATCTTGGAACAGGCTGCCTTCCAGCTGCTCCTACAGAACAACGCTGAAAGTAGTTTCACTTCTCCTTGGCTCAGGTTTTCTCATTTAAGTTGCAAAATACCTTCTGAGGTCGTTGAAAAAATCACTTTCTCCCAAACCATGTCATTCTTGCCGGACTTCAAATCACAGACAATAGGGTATTTGGCTTTCTTACATTCAGAGAACTGACTGGAGTGGGTCTGCACTTTTACTTTATGCAAGGTTTTCACAGTATAGCTACCTGTAAACGCTGAAGTGGAAATCCTCAATTACTGTCACTGTACCTTGAATGCATGAAGGGGAAATAGTTTTGCAAAGCAATTACCGGTACTGGTTTCCATTTGCCATGGTGAACAATTGTAGTGCAGGTTTCTAATGTCTACCCTAAGATTGTCTTTCTTAGGCATTTTTCTTTTCTCCAATTATGGATATTGCCATCCATGCTAACTACTAGATAATTTTGACAGGATCAATACTACCAAGTATGGTGTCATTTTAGTTTTATATGTAAAAGTTTTTGCGTTTCGAAAATCTTTGCGAGTACGCCAACTTCGAGGCCTGGCCACACCCCTTCAGCACGCTCAAAAACTCAAAAAATTATAAGTTTAAGATCTCACATGCCTTATCTGCATACATGCGAAGTTTGAAGCCGATGGCTCTAAATTCTTAGGAGGAGTTCGCGAAAGTTCAACATCAAAGAAATTGAAAAATTTCCCCACTCTGTGACAACAAAGGACACTTCTATTTAATGAAAGAGAGTTTTAAAAAACTATTAGTGCGACTACATGAGTAGAACTTTCATTCTCTATATTTATTCACAATATTCTGTTATAAAATTTTGTGTTGAGGCATAGTGATTCAAATGGATATGATGAACAGACAGGCAACGGTGGAATACGTACATAAAGCATTACAGTCAGAGAGAGCCAGGGCCTGGTCATGAAGAGTAAAAACTGCCGAAGTGGAGACAGATATGTTTCCTCTCACGTAAAACTGAGCCTGATGGCTATCTATGTGACCGTGCACATTTTATGACTGCATTAAAAAACCCACTCACTAAAACAGAAGAGTGCCAGACCATTAATAATAGGCATAAAAATTTGAAAATATATTGTGCTATCTGCATAGTGTAATATCTGTGTAGTGCAATGAAGCGCAGATGTGTTGGTAGATTCATGTTCAGACGAAAAAGTGAAAAAAAATAGAAGACTAGAAGAATAGCGGGAAGAATATTTTCTCAAAGCACTGAGATAAAATGTCTTGAAATAATTGCAAGACCTGTAATTGAGAGTAAGTTTACCACCTCTAGGCTTACTGACCACTCTGTATATGAACTATTATAACCCTTTCTCTACATTATAGCTCCAGTGGTGTAGCAAGACAATAGTTTAGATATATAACATCCTGGCATCCAGACATGTGTATGATTTGGATTACAAAATTTTGTCTACATTTTGGAAAATGGCTGGCAAGGTTGCATGGGTTTTAGCACTGTTGCCTTGCAGAAAGAAGCTCTTGGGTTTAAATCTTGGCCATGGATTTTGTATGTCTCTCCAGGTACCCCGGCTTCCTTCAACATGACTATCAGGTTGATTAGGGACTAAATGGGGTGGGTTTCAGCATCTGTGTGTGTGTGTGTGTGGGGGGGGGGTATCTCTATGTTGAACGGAAACTATGGACTAGTGCGCTATCTAGGATGAACCCCTCCTTTCACCCAATGACTGCTAGGTCCTGGGAACCTGTGACCCAGATGGAAAGGCTGTGAAGATGCGAAAATTAAGTAAAAACAGTGAAGGAAAATCTATTTTACTCATAAAGCATTGATATTTTACTTCCATATGTTTAGTTTATCTTTGAATATTGGAAAGGTAAATAATGAAGCCTGTAATGGCAAAATCAACAACAAGAACATGAAATAAACATAATGGAATGAATTCAAAATATCACTACTTTAATCCCAATAGAGAATGTAAAACAGGAGCCTACACCACTTTCAGAAGCCTGAAAGAACTTTTTATTCCACATCATCCTCATTATGTGGTCAAGTTTTACATATTTTTATATTGTAAGAAGTGATACCCATTTCATGACGTTTCCACATTTAACCATTTTTGACAATTAAGCACTTCTTTTGGAAAACTGAACAAAGTGTGAAACCTCTCCCAACTGAAAAACACATTTTTGTTACATAGATATTAGCTTAAAATAGATCAGCTGCTGTCACTGTGCAGATTAGTTGCTATACTTTGAGCAGAAAGGATCCCCTTCTGCCTCGTGTCACTGCTGATTGGAGAAAGTGGACATGTGGTTTTACTGGGAGGGAAAGCCACATCCAAGGGAGGTGCTTTCTGGAGGGGCGGGTTATGTCAACTCCATTTTGACCTGTCTTGGCTACCTGTTTTTCCAGGGTGGGGAGGGGCTGCTGCTAAGACATCAGAATTCATGAAGATTATTCAGAAATGCATGAATCAAGCGAAAAACAACTTTGTGCATAATTTTGATAAAGGCACAGCTTTGCAAAATACAGCACCTAAAAGCTCAAAAAAGTAAAATTTGCATGATACAGTATAGAAAGGTTTCACAGCCAAAACAATGGGGGTCACTATTTCTAAGTTGTGGCTGAAACAGAAACTCTGTACTAGATCTAATAATATCATAAAAGATTCATCTCCATTTGAATGAGCTGTCCTTTATCCTACATATGTGAAACTAATTGAAAATAGGGCGGGCTATACCCATCCTGACTCGTACAACATGGGGACCTGCACTCTTCTGGCATGTATTTGCCTTTCTCTGAGTTTTAAATGTGCATGTGTGAACAAGAAAGATAGGGAGAAAGAAGGGGATAATTTTAAAATTGCTTTGGGGTGACAGAGTGGATTCTTGGGCAACATCTTGGCAGCTGAATGGCTGCATGGCTGGCTGGATCCAGCTGTACAGGTGAAGCTTTTAGTCTCCACCCCATCGTAATGGCAGGAATCATTCAGATTCCCCTTGTAATTATTGATAAGCTTTCAAGCTTTTCAGTTCTTGTTTGTTTTTTGTTTTTTTGCTTTTTTCCCACCATGGACTCAAGTACGACTGGTGTAACAATAGGCAATATAGTTCTAATATCCTCTCAGTTCAATATTGTAGCAAATGTAGTAAATGTATCAATTTTAGAGTCATCACTATTTGTAAATGAACGCTGACCTTAATCAACAAGAAATAAGTAGCAAAAAAAGTTTTGTGGCAAAAGTAAACCAGAAATGCCCCATGAAACCTGGTTATTGGCTCTTTATATATTCAAAAAGTTAAATTGAGGCCAAATCCTATGAATTTACATGCTAAGAATTAATTCTTCAGTTTCATGTGAATACTTAGTTTATCTGCTAAACTTTTTCATCATATCTAAGATCGTTCAATTTCTGTCATTTTTCTCCCTCTGTATCTTTCCATACTCTTCCCGTTTCATCTAAAATATTTGGAACAAGCTGACATCAATGTGTATGTGGGATCCTACCCTGCCTAAATCTGCTGAAACCCAGGGCAGATTAGCTCTCAGTCATGCAGATCACAATCACCAGAGCAAATAATTTGTCTGTGTCCCTAGATTGCTTGCTGCGCTTTGGGGTATCTTTGTCAAGCATCAGGTGTTGAAACATGTTTGACTTCTCACTGGTTCTGTGCTTTTTCCGCTTCCTTTCTGTGCTTGATTCTGCCAGATGAAAGAGTGTTCTTAAATGGATCTGCAATACTCGCCTTTCCGATAGAAGGACTGGGTTTAAATGCTCCTCTTGTATCATAAAACACCAAAAAAGAGCTACCTCTTATCTGTAAATGGTTATAGAGACTATATTTCAAACCGAAAAGAGACAGAGGAATTGAATGCTCCATTTTACATGATTGAATCTAATTAATAGAAACATATCAGTTTGTCCATGTAGATTAGGTGTTGATATACAGTACCTTTTATGTATAGCTGGTCTGTAGCCACAGTTATTCAATCAAAGTGCTTAATATTTGTGTGGGAAGTCTGGGTAAAACTGTACTGTCCGTCTTTATGAATAGTAAAAAGAGCTTATGAATTTGACGTTACTTTCTTGACTGGTTGAGTTCAGATTAAAGTGAAATGACCGCTTGTATGACAGAGTTCCTGCTAGAGATCAGCCTGTCAGTTCCGCTCTTCAACAAGGGTTATTTTTTAATGGATTGTAACATTTTAGGTGTATAATTGCGATAGTTGTTAAAACTGGAGAAAAAAAAGACACTATTTTTCTCTCTCTGGAATGTGTTTGTACTTTTCTATCTTACAGCTTAACTTATAAGACTGTTCTTTTTTTTATGATTTTTGTCTTGTCTATCTGTAAACTTTCTTCTCTCTACTTGTTTTGTTATTGTCACATCTAAAAGGTACCCAATGTGGGACAATAAAGGTATTTCTACTTTTATTCCAAACATTTTGCAGCAGATTACAAGAATGTGACTGGACGTTTTTACTGTCTCCCACATACTGGCACACACATTTCATCCCTGACAATTAATGTATCACATTTATCCGCTAATTATGATTACTGGCATTATATCTGTGGCCTCCCTAGGAGTTTACCACCAACTGCACTAAAGTGTGAATGCTCCCTTTGTTTGGAGAAACACACAGTAAGCAATGGATTCTCAACCACACACTTTTTATTTACACAGCTTTATCAGGATATGGCTAGCTACAGTAAAAGGAGTGATACAGTCAGTCTCACCAAACCATTAATAGTGATTTCTTTTATAAATGGCTCACGGGCAGTGAATCGATTTTACGTCGACTTTAGAATGAGACATGGATAGAATACAGAATATATATATATATATATATATATATATATATATATATATATATATATATATATATATATATATATATATATATATAGAATTATTGCATTGCCCCTCCCTCATCTGTTGCTGTGCACTGCCAATCAGTCGCTTGAAAACTCTTTTCCTTCATGTTGTCTTAAAGGAGTAGTGGATGATGTTCTTTTCTGGGTGGATCATCAAAATAAGTGGTCCTCCTAATTGTCAATCATTGTGGTGATATGATTACGTAAGGCCGTTCAACATGCTCGTCCCCATTTTCACTTACCGGTGGAGAGTTTAACATAGTGGAAAAATAGCTTCTTTTGGAAAGTAAGCTTGTATGAGCGATGCAAACAGCAACTTTTAAATAAAGTGTGTATGAGGAGAAATGGGCTTGTACATATGCATTTTTTTCTTAGAGTGGAGAGGGTGGGTTTTTCAAAACTTTGCAACAAATCCACCACAATACCTTTAGCTAGGGTGTTGGGAACAAGTTGACTGTTGAAGAAATTACATTTTCGTCACATATAAAACATTTTTTTTCCCCTGACGGAACATTTTCTCTTTTATAGGAAAGACAAAAGTGTTTATCCTGAATTTTAAAACATTCAGATCTAATGAGAGCTGTTTACTTTTACAAATCTCAAGTGCTCTACCATCTTTCCTTTCTTGCATCCTTTCTTGCATAGCACAATCTTTGGAGAACCATAAGAATGCTCACTCTGTCCTGTTTTGTATTGCAAATAAACATACATACAAGAGATCTTTTGTTAAGGAAGCAATCTTTTTCCTGCTTGCACCAGTAGCTAGCCATGCCCTACAATTTCAAATGTGTCATAATCCATACAGGATAGAGCCTTCTGCTTCAGAGATGTGATTCTTTGTTTTTTTCAATTGCCTTTCTCCAGTGAAAAGAATAGAGGGACTGATGGAGTTATACATATTTATTTAAAATTTTTTGATTTTTCTGCTTTGTAAAGATAATAAAAATAGTTTTATGAGTTATATTCTCATCTCCTCCTTGTAATATCACACAACTTTACTGTCTTTTATGTTTGTACTTTAAAAGGTTGGAGGTCACACCATGCTGCCAATTCGCTGGATGCCCCCTGAAAGCATCATGTATAGGAAGTTTACCACTGAAAGTGATGTTTGGAGTCTTGGAGTTGTTCTTTGGGAGATCTTCACCTATGGGAAACAACCCTGGTACCAGCTTTCCAATAATGAGGTACACAAAATACTAATTTTACTCTATGTATCAAGTATTAAATAGATTATTATATTCAGAACTATAGTGAGACTATAACGTGTTCAGTCCTGATGCTTTTAAACATAGTTGGATACACAATGTAGGTATAGATGTGTAGATTTTACCTTTTAGGCCCGTCATCTTAATAAGTGATGACTAACAAGATGTTGTACCCCCAAGGTGAGATGAAACAGCACCTCTGTAGAAGTATATCTAAATATTTCATTCGTTTTGTGGGGAAGTGTCTCATAGGTAAGATTTAATGAATATATTAGCCTGTGTCATCCTTGTACCTTTTACAAATACAAGCTACTGTACTCTGACACACTGTATTCTATATCATTAAATCATATGGCACTTGAAGAAAGGCATAATTAGGCAGAAGAACCTTCCTTTGTCCTTTCTAATTTGCACAACATGCTTTATCTAACAGTTGAACCATTTTGATCTGGTGAAAAGGACCAATTTAACAGCAAATCATGAATTCAATATATAGCTTCTCCATGCATGTTGTTATCACCACTGTCCACACATCTGTGGTGCTGAAAATGCATTCAATATAGTGGCTGTTTCACCTCAGGCTCTAATTATGTCCAGTTATGTGTCAGGAATTATGATGAGTTGAAAGAAAAATTAAATAAAAGGTGTCTTCTGTTCTTCTGTTCTGCAGTAGTCCATCTGTTTATGGTTTGTTGGAGAACGTCTACTGGAAAACTAATAGTGATTTGCTTTTCTTTTAATAAATTGACCACTGTAATATCCTCTTTGATAAAAGATAGCATTCATATATTTCAAAAAAATGGTTTAATGAATCTGTGATGTTCGAAAACATGATTTGGTTGACATTACTTATTGACATTTCTTTCACAAATAAGAAATATGACTTTGAATATTAGTTGTGATAGTTGATCCTAATGCCAGAAGCTTCCATATCATGTGGATGACTCCAAGTCATCTTAGGCGATTTGTCCTGATAATTTTTTTCATTTCACAGAGAAGTTTCTTTCTCCTCTCCTCTGCCTGCATTCATTCCACAAAGCGATCTTATCCTCCATCTATACACACTGCTGTTGTATATTGCAACTAACTTGAGACCTGAATGTCTTCAGAAAAATAAATCCATTCTACTTTCAGAATTCTCCATGGCAACAGCCATTAGCACATACAATATCCTGTTTTAAATAGGGTAGTCTGCACAGCCTTTGTAGCTGTTATCAATTGCGCAATTTTAGTAGGTCACCCGCAAAATGTCCACTAACTGCACATGCAATTTTTGATTGCAAAAGTATTTTCTCTCTCTTGATTTGCAATCTTCATAAATCAGGCAACAGATATGTTGTGGCATCTCCGTTTCTTAATATTCCTTTGTTTCTTCTCCTTAGGTGATAGAGTGTATAACTCAAGGCAGGGTGTTGCAGCGTCCGAGGACCTGCCCCAAGGAAGTATACGACCTGATGCTGGGCTGCTGGCAAAGAGAGCCACACATGAGACTCAACATTAAAGAAATCCACGGTCTGCTCCTCAACCTGGCCAAGGCCTCACCTGTTTACCTAGATATATTGGGCTGAACAAGAAAAGGATGAAACACAGTTTATGGTCTGTGTGTGTGTGTAAGTAGTGTGTGGGGATATATTTAAATGTAAATGTACATTTAAAGTTTTCATGCATGTGTACTGTATGTGAGCCAAGATGGGCATTGTAATACTTCAGAATGAAGTGTTTGATGCTTGTGTGCGCGTGTATGTCTAGGTATGTCTCTGTGTGTAGAAGGTGTAACTGTACAGGATCTGAACTCACTTTAAGGCAATCAAGAAATACTCCTTCATCTCCATCCTCTTTCCTAACGGGCAATTTTCTCACCTTTTGTGCAAACCGACTCATTCTTGCTTTTCACCAGGGAGATTTTCATGAAGAGCGATTTAACTTTGAAGCTTCCCTGCCCCCCTCTTGTTCAGATGCTTTAAACTCACTGGGGCTCGACTGATGAAAAAACAAACAAACAGATGAATGACACTTCATCAAATGACTTATCCTTTTGCTGCCTGTCAGACTACAGAACATGTTCAAACATCTGCTGAAGCTCAAGGCCGAGGAGTGGGAGAAATTTTTTTGAAAGCTCCAACCTTTGGTTGTAAATACGAGACTGATGGGACACTTTGGTGGAAGTGGCTCCGTGGTGCCGAGCCGTAAAGACACTGTGTTATCCTTTTTCACCCTCGGTTGTCTCCATCTCCCTCTCTAACATGAGGATTACCGTCAGCATTTAACCAGCAGGACTACACAAGCAATGATCGAGACATTGGTATGCATGTGGGAAATTGAGCATGACATAACTATGCTAGAAAGGAGAAGCAAACACAATCTGCTTCCCTGCCTGTCAGATTCAATTTAGAAGGTGTGTTAAAGAGATCATTTCTGGATGGCCGATTTTACTGATGCACAAAAGAATCGGTAACAACACAGCTGTAACTGACTACTGTGGTGACTAAATATTTTAGAGATTATACTAGGGTACTGACAAACATTGGTTTTTGTTGTGTGTTACATTTTTTTTCCCTCAGGCCTGACTTGTAATGTCATACAGAGCAGGGTAATATGATAACTGCTCCACCCCAAACCACCTAAGTGACAGATGCTCCACTTGTGATGTCAAGTACTTGTGTCGGAGGTCAATTGATTAATTTGTCCGCAGCTGTCTGACAATCGCAAAATCATGGTGTTGGGGGACGTTAAGGGTTGGTTGGTGGTGGATTGGCGGGTGTAAAGTCTGCTGAGGGAGACTGGGTTTTGAGGGGTCAGTCCCTGGTCAAACGTGTGGGTGGCTGCCTGCAGAAGGTGTGGTTCATCTGGTCAACCCCTATTAAATCGTCTAAGCTCTCAGCACTCCAACATTCTTAAAAACCGCATCTTGTAGGAGGAACACACCCACACATATCTATCATATACCTCCTCCCATCACCCCTCCATCCCCACACCCACTCACTGAAAGACACTCAAAACGGGCCGAGAAGGAAATTGAATTGTACATGTTTTATTATTTGAGCTGTGCAGTGCTTTAGCTGGGCCTCGTCCTCTGTAATGGTGTAATGTATATTTCATTACAGCTAATGGGCTCCATTAGCACAGTCTCCTCACAGACATTCAAGACTTATTGTTTTATGTCCGAGAAGAAGGGATGGAGGGATGGAAAGGTGAAGGAGAAGAAAACAGTTAGGCTCGCTGGATTTAGGAGTCACGACGGGGAGGGATTTGGGCCGATGTATTAACGTGTACCGGAAAGCTATTGAGATGAGTATAGAGGGGAAGCAAGTAAGCAAGAAGAAGGGGACTGGAGACAAAAAAAAGCAAAATGGAGGAAGGAGAGAGGTGAGGATCTCCTCTGGGAGAGAAGAAGTGTGAACATCCATTATTACTGTCGCCGGAAGATATTCGGTAAACCACAACTTCAGATTTATGCTTCACATTCCTACAGCTGCTTCAACCACAGACAGCACACACAACCGTACACTAAACTGTCGACCAGGGTTTCTGCAGGGTGTAAAAAAGTTAGCATAATTCCTACCTGTATTAATGTAATTAAAGGCATCATGATGTATTAAATGCTGTCAGATTTCCCACAGCATATCTTAAATTACAGTAGGTTTCGTCAAAATGTGAACCATCACTGATTATTTTTTTCTAGAAATTTAAGGATTGTTTTCTCTTATAAGATGTTTCATTTCATTGCACCATGATTTGTTGTGCTGACAATGATATAGGGCTACAACTAACAATTATTTTTTCAAATTGGTTAATCTGTTGATTATTTTTTCGATTAATCAATTAAATATCGGATAGCCAAACATTCTTTAAAGAAGATTTTTTAGTTAAACCAGATGAAACTAAAACTTTTCCACTTGAGGAGTTCTGGATAGAGCATATGACAGAGACATTTTTTTCTATTTTAAATGCAAAATGTTTATATATATTTTTTTTACAATTGTGGTATAATTACTGCTCTAAGTGGGTTGCTCTGTCCACTAGAGGCATCTTTTACAGTCTCTAAAGTCCAGTTACGATTAATCGATTACTAAATTAGTTGACGTTTATTTTATTTATCAATTGATCACGAATAATCCGATTAATTGTTTCAGCCCTACTGTAATAAAACTTCAAACCCCACAATGCAAAGAAGCCATAAGTCCCATGGAAGGAATTTGTCTTTAGATATTCCACCTTTCTTGGAAAACGCACTAGTTTTCTGTTAATGAAGTTCATCTAGTGGATTAAGATTTCGTATTTTGGTAATTTAAGGAAATAATTTTTTTGCACAGCATGATAAAGTCACAGGGCTAATTAATAGCCCATAAAAATTAACAAAACAAAACAAAAAAAGAAAGATATGTTACAACTTAAACCATTAAATAGGTTAGGTATGTGACAAAATGACCGGGGAGGTTTCCAGAATAAACTTTTCATGATCATCTCAGGGGGAGAATTTGAGCAGAGAAGCATCTACTGTAAATGTTGCTTCACTTTGTTTATTTCTGTTTAGTAACCTGAGACATTAGTAAATAGATCCTAATGTATCGATATTAGATTAGCAACTCAGAAATTCTCTAGACCCCAAAACTATTTCATGTCAAAAACAAATCTTTGTTTCTGCTTTATTATAAATGAAATGCTGAGCAATTAATGTTCTGATATTAAATACATGTCAATGTTATCCCTCTATGAAATTCTGGTCATAAGGTATGACCAAAAATGTAAAGCTGTATGTCATCAGCAAATAAGTGATAAATATACTCTATAACCTGAACCGGAGATAGCATATGATACTGAATAAAAATGGTCTAAGAATGGAGCCTTGATGAGCTCCACATCTGTTCCTTGTTCATTCAGGTTTATAACACAAAGCAGCCTCAGTCTTGTTAATCTAAACAACACCACTTACTTTCTGAGGTAGTCAGCCAGGATGTTTTGCTTAACCATGTTTAGGTCCTAAATACAGCAACACATAAGCTTTAGATGCATGCATTTTAGATATATCTCATTTAAAACCAAACCTTACCTGTGTAGTCTGAATGCCTAAGTGTAGTCAAAAACATGACTGGAAAGAAGTGAAGAGAATACATTTGTTGATAAAAAAAATGAAATGTTAGGCTAGAAATGGAAGTGTAATTATGATTATCATTATGAGTATCATCACATCTCTTTGATTTGAAGGTAACCTTTTACCAAGGTTACGATGGAGGAAGAAGTGCAAGTTTTGTGGCAAGTGCAAAGTCAACAGTCACATGATGGAAATGTAAAATGCCAATTTAGGTAAATAGTTTATAGTCTAAAATATGTTAAATAAAAGTTAAATAACATTTAATAATGTATTTTGCATCGCAATTTTGAATAATATTCGACTTAATATTAGTATTTATAAATCTCAATTTAGGATTATCAAGACCTGCAGAAACCCTGCTGCACATTTCTCATACATATGCAATAGCTAACCTGGAAAATAATTTTAATTTACCACACGCCCCTGATAGTGGGAATCACTTCCCTACAGAGCTCTGCTCTGGCTAACAGACATTGTAAATACAGCTCACATGCATGGAAGAAAACACATTTAATGTTTGTTTTTGCATTTTGCTGGTGCATACTTTACTATTTACAGACATTAAAAAGTCATTACCAGTGCGGTTTCACTGACAGACATTTTAATTTAATGTAGTGCATTCATTTGGAATAATAGGTCTTTGTTATTTTACTGCAGGACTTGATGGTATTGATGTATTTAATTTGATTGATTGAGTTGATTTGTTATCTTATTTATATACTTGTAATCTTTTTTGTACATTTCTTTCTATATATAGGGTTGCCTTTTTGCAACAACAAACTGAATTTGAACTTAATAATTATGTTTACACAAATGTGTAAGATGATCTTGAGTGTGTGGGTATTTTTACTTCCTTTTACTTCTTAATAACAACCGGGCCTATCCTTGTGGACACTGTCCACAGCAGCAGGGATGGATATCTCATCGCTCTGTCATGTATGTCAATTGAGTTTGACATTTTGCCAAAATTATTGTCACCTTCCAGAGTAACTACAAGGGTTAATGGCTGCAGCTTTGACAGCGCATGCTAACAGGGTTCAAAATCCGTCCCTGCTGAAGCACACCAACCACACTCGAAACACTTTAAAAGAAACTGACCCACAATGTCTCTGTACAAAACCAGAGGGCAGGGTGTGTAAGCTGGAAAAAACTGTGAAAAATAAATGCAGTGCGTACGGACACCTCTGATGTTTGAAGAGTAGCGTACACTGAAGCGGCTCCCCAGCTGCCAGCACTGTTTCTGCACTTACCCACTGAGTTTGTTTCTCTCTTTTGTAAAAGAAAAAAAAAATAATAATGAACTATGTGAAGTTGGACTGAGGTGATGCTTTGACAGCAAGAGACAGAGAAGATTGGTGAGCACAGATCGGCAGTCTCTGCATCAATGCCTCTGATCAGAAAAAAATCTAAAAAAGGAAAAATAACATCTGCTGAGTGAATGGAAGCCTCAGACAGGAGGGAGTGACAATCACAGACTGCTCTACTTTCTCTCTCTTATTCAAGTGACCTACTGTATGATAGATTATTCAACCAATTTTTCCTCTTCTATGCTGCCTATACTGTATGTGATAGTCTTAAACTCTGGTCCTTAGAAGTGCTACTTTTTTTCCTTTGCTTTCTTATTTTGTAATATAACAGCAAGAGGAATGAACACGAATTGGTGTAAAAATGTGAATAAGCTGCTGGAAGAAATAACCATTGTTAACTGCTGTGTCCCAGACTGTGTCTGTGTTTAGAGATCTGTTCTACTTCTTCATGTTTGAAGCAGAGGGCTGCAAGTTGGGTAGGTTGAATATGACATTCAGTGGCCCCAGGGATGCTGAACGACTTTTGATTATTCGGTTTTAGTATCTGTCTGTGTGTTCGTGTGTGTAAAGGGCTGACTGATTTGCAGCATTCAGACCAAATCCAAGCTCAAATGTAATTACACTCAACAGAGGAAGCAAACATTGATTTATAGTTAGTCTATGCCAGTTTTATGATAGATGACTGGAACTTGTCATGTAGAAACATGGTTGGTTTTATGGCAGCTACAATTAATAGAATCAATCAATTGCTTCATTTATAACAACAAGCAAACAGCCTTTTTGCCTATCAGCAATACCGACAGAAAACTCCTCTTCCTTGTCTCCTCACTTGACTGTATTTTTGGCCAGAGTCACATATTTCAAATACAGTGCACGCACATATCAAGTTTGGAAATGTTTTGATCCATATCACATTTATTATAACCACACCCTACTCTCTCTGTCACAACCTTAACTTCAGACTTTGATCTAATCGGGTTGAAATATTGCAAAGGTCATCTCCGAGATTACTTTTGTGCTTGGATGCTCTGAAGCACCTAGAAGAATGTAATGCATAAAAACTGCTTCTTAGGAAAAGGGAAAATTCAAACTGTGCTTCTTAAAGTGTCTTTTCTTTTTTCTTTTGTTCTTTACTTTAATTTTTTTTTCTATTCTGTATCCACAGCGACATGTGTTTGAAGAGTTTAGGGTTTATTAGGCACAACTTCAAGTTAAAAAGACTTTTAACAAATAAAAATATAAGGAATGTAGCAGCCCAAATATTCACGTGTGGGTCATGCGTTATATTTTACATGGCATACAGAAAATATCCATATCACCCATTTGTGCCATGTTGGTGAACACACACACAAACACACAATAAACAGAACCTGGATGGTTGCGTAGATGTCAGATGGAAAACCTAATATAGTATTTAGTCATGATGGTGATGATGATAATGTGACTTGTTTTCTGAAGGTGGACCAGTCTGTTGTGATACTATGTAATTAATAAAAAGTGTTATGTCACATCAAGAATCCTGCATTTGAATGATTAAGTTTGTGCCTGGTGGTGGTTGGGGAATCTATAAAAGTAATTTCTAAGGAGACTGACTGTAGAAGGGTCAGATATAAACAGGCTCTATAATAACGGGGACTGAAAGCAGTAACCTAATAGCTGTGTAAGGTGTGTAAAACACAGTTCTTGCCAGTAAATACCCTGATTTTGATTAAAATTATTTTAAATTGATTAAAAGGTGTTTTTTTATTGGCAGGATTATGATGCAACATATTATATTATCTTTCACAGTTTTATACCTACTTATATAAGGATAAATATACCTTAGAAAGCTGAAATCCATCCATGACTGACTAGAGGTGAGGTCAGATATTCCCCCAGACAATGCCAGGACCTACAGTAGTCCATCACTACAGCGGGTAGAGCTCAGATAATATAGTTTCTCTCCAAATTAAAAGACATGTATATATTTATATATTTGGTTGCATTTGAGCCTGTATGTATAGTTTGACCATGTATAAACAAGAACAATATCCCCAAGAAATACAGCTTTGAAAAAGAACAATTCAAATAGAGAATGTGTGTCAACAGACGAAGGAAACGTCATCTGGTTTTTGTGTGCACACAAACACACATAACATAATCAAGTCAAAGTTAAATCTTCCTTTTCCAGTCATAATATGAATTCTGTGTCTTTAAAGAATAGGACTTGCTGGGTTTGTAAATTAGGATCAGGCTGAGGAACTGTACAAGTAAACTGAACAAGAGGTTTTGTCCAAACCCCAGATGCAATTAAGCAAGTGCTGAATTAATATGTTCCTATTACACAAAGCTCTGCATTTTTTTGTGAAGGAAAATAAATGCTTAAAAGAAAATGAATGCCTATTCTATATTTATATTGGTGTCAGCATATAAATGGAAAGAATGTAAATGCCAAAACTAGAAACTCAGCAAACACTGAATGTAAGAAAAGAATGATTCTAAGTACTCTTCTTCCAGCAGAGTGGAAAATGCATGCCCTCAGCTCTTTAGTGGCATAAATAAAACCTTTTATCAATGGTTAGACCCCCAAACATCCATGAAGGTAAAATAATTGCTGCAAGGACATCTATGAAGAGAAGAACCGGTGCCAGGTTTGTAAGACACAAAGCTTTTTTTTATTCTGGCACATTATTAAATTCTGCTTAATGTCTTTGTCACAAAGCTTTTCCTTTTTCAGCCCTTGCGGCAATACTATTACACTGTTGACCTCAATTAAAAGTGAATTTCTAAAGGCAGTTATGGTCTAATATTAAATTTCCCGAGGACAAGAAGGTTCTACATACAGAATTTGAATATTTTCCCAAGGCAAATTTAACCAATTAGAACTATTTTAGATATGTTCAAAGTATCTTAATATATAAATATGCCTTTTGTCAGTTTGTTTTTTACCTGTTTATTTTTTTTAAGGTAAAAGACTATCCTTTTGTTTTATTTTAATATTCAAATCTTTAATTATTGGATATCTTATCCACATTACTCTTGCTTTATAATTCAACAGCTTGATTTTTATTAAAATGTTATGAGGCTATTTGCTTTTTGTTAACATATATATTCCTACGTCTTTACTTACTGCATGAAGTGGTGAGCAAAATGGGTTTTTGTAAGTTTCATTTCATTAAATCAAGAAAACATTGATAAAGTTGTGGAGACAGAAATATGCCACAAGTAATGGCAATATTTTTAGATCCCTTGATTAAGTTAAGGTATAAAAACTCGGTATTTAAACTTTTAAGCGTGTAGGGTGGGGGTTAAAATGTTTAAGCCATCTCAGTTTTAGGGCTCTTTTTCTGTTTTTCCATCTCCCTTAATCCTTAACACAAAGTTCACATTATCAACTACAATATGGCTTATTTTCATTTTTGTGATCAAAAATCTTACATTTTGGAAGCAACTCCAGGATTAGTTTGACATTAATGACCTTAAACCAAGATATTTCTAGTGTTATGAAAATGTTGGTTGATAAATTTGAGGGGCTTAATTATCTTATCTAAGTAACAAAAACATGTTATTCTTCTTAATTACTGAAATTTATTTGTAAACTAGTTAATTATGTCAACAAAATATAATAACAAAAATGCACCCAGTAATCTTTTTTTTAAGTTTTTATGTATCTTTGTATATGTCTAGTTGTAGTATCACTGCTTCATACCCCCCATTCAGTATCATTCAGCGTCAAACATTAACCACCCATCCTTCAGCAGGCTGAAGGTCGAAACTTCAAACAGTCTTGAATGAGGCATATTTTACTATAGGGGCTGTAATTGCTTCTGTTTAGAAGCCTAAAGGTAATCTGTATTGAGCCACTTATCATTAGAGTGTCAAAAGACAGTAGTACACTACCACTTAAATTATAAGCTTAAAGACAGCCTTGTCTCAGGACAAACGTTCATGAACTCCAGCAGAACCTCATTATGGAAAAGAGACCTTTGCAAGGACTTTGCTGGCAGGGATCCCACATTCAGTTTTAAACCATAGATGCCTTACTACAGTAGTCACATCTTGTTACTCCTCGGTGAAGAATTCTAATGGCCTTTATGGAAAGTTTATCCAGTGAACCAAAACAAACTAGTCATAGGTTTAAAAAACAAAGGAGATATTGGGCTTAAGGCAAGATTTAAACAGATTATTGTATACAGTGCACACAAATTTCTCTCAGTTTATCTAATAAGAAACCGAATAATATCTTAGTTTGTAGTTGTAATTTCATGAAACAATTCAAAGAGCATATCACCTGGTTAAAAAAAAAATACAATAATAATACTTTTGAAGTGAAAGAGGTTGAACATTTGTTCTGCTGTGATTTTACTGCTTCTTAAAGAAAATGGTTCTTTATTCAGAAATGAATCTGGTCTCATTTATACCTTGAGCAGAAAGTGATTTAAATGCACCTCAATAAAATACTCCTTGTCATGTTCATTAAAGAAAGCTTATCGAAATGATGTTGAGACCTTCAGGAAATATTTCAGTAAGGGGCTTTATTTAGCCACAAATCTCGAATGCTCTCTAAGCAACGTTTGTCCCATTCCTCAGTTTTAGCTGTGACATCTTGGAAGGGTTTTTTGCATATCAGTGAGACCAGGTTTCCTGCAGTAATGCATCTGCTTACGATGACATCTCCATATCTACGTATGTTTCACAGTTGGTTTGAGTTTCATCAATTTGAATGTTTTTATTGGTTTATGCTAAAGATTTTCTCTGCACTGTGTCAAAATAATTTAGTCTCAGATTAACTCAGGACAGTAAATTAACTAATTTCATATTATTCTAAGATCAGATTAAATTCATATTAATTTACTACAACAATCTTCTTTTCGAAGGCTTGATATTGCCAACATTTGTCTTAATTTTAGACAATAACATACCAAACTTTGCTACATCTGGTGTTTTTATAGATTTTATGCTGCCTTTAAAACATTCTTCCAAAATTTCAACAATGGTTTCATCATTTGCATCTGCTGGTTATGCATTCATGTGGTTTTAGCTATTTTGAAAAGGAGTTTATTGTTTCATTTATTCCTCAGCTGACATAGATTTTTTCTGCTACATTTCATTTTACAAAGGGCATTTTAGAAGTATTCACTTTTATTGTTTATTCTTTGTGAGCATTGTTCAATTTATTGTGAAATATCTATGTGTCCAAGTATATAAAAACTGAAGTTTTCATGTCTTTTTTACATTGTCGTTATTAGGCATTGTTCAGGACATTCCATTGCATTAAAATTTTTGGGGATCAAAAGAATGACAGGTAGATAAACAATAAATGTTTTTAGATTAGGTTAAAACTTGTTCCTCTAAAATCAACATGCAAGAGTCCTTATTGTCCTTATTTTAGCATATTCACATTACACAAAGCCAAGCTCAAAACGCATCTATGGTTCATAGATACAAATGAAAAACAATTTCTGGAGAAATGAAGAATCGGCTACCTTAGAGGAGACTTCTAAAATGTAGAAATAAGAAAATATTACGTACATGAAATGAGACATATAGTGTTAAGTATTAAGATAAAGTATTTAGATGTTTATCTTGTTTAGGATTAGGCTTAAAACTCTCCTTTTTGATAAAGCTTATATTCAGAGTACGTTGGGTTATCCTGTGCTATCTCTAGTTATGCTACTATAGGCTTAGGCTGCTGGAGGGTGTAGGGACTACTTTTCAACATTCTACTTCCTTCTATTTCTATTCTCCAATTCTGCAGTATTTGTTAGTTAAACCCCTAACTGTATGTGCTCTCTTTCATCCCTTTGACATGAAGGCTGGCTCAGTGCTTGTCTGCTTAATGTTAATTTTTCCAATTAAAAAATAAAGCAATACCTGAAATGTGCATTTAGCTTAGAAATATTCTAAACAAAACTGGGCTAAGGATTTTGGATAGAGAATGTTACCTCTTCTTGTTACCCCTGTTACATCTTCTTTGCTTGTAGCTGTTGTTTTTTTCTTATGGCTCCTTAAGAAGCAATGGCCAAACAGAAGGGGTAATACTTTGCCATAGAAGCAAACACAAACAATCACCTGGAATAACTTAAATCAAAGTGTTTCCAGTTAAGTACGTAAAATCTGCTCAGATGATTCATCACCAAAGAGACTATATCTCTGGAAAGACACCATCTCATCTTTTTTCATCACCTTCAAGCCAAGGAAATACTGAGAACAAAGTATATGATAAAGTATTGCACATCAAAGCCTTGGTAATGCTGTTGCTAGTGCCTTCTATCGCACGTAAGCTCCCAAAAGACCTGAAATCAGCAGGAAAGATATGCATCTTAATTACAAAAACACTGCCACAAAACAGAGCAGTGGTTTAGAGAGAGCACAGACGAGGCATGCCAGAGCTGCTTTGTAATAAGAGCGACCAATTAGAGATGTTAAAGGAGTGACAAGTACTCATTAGTGGTTTATCCCTCACCACTGCACCTGCATGGTGACATCATGCCTGCACATGGAGGATAATTAGAATGAATGTGTTCCTGCTAAAATACTACTCTCTAACTCTTTGTTTCAGTTTTTAGATTTCACATAATAAGTTATAATGTATGTATCTGACCAACCTGATAATCTGACAATTCCAACAACAATGAAGAAATGTCTCTTTCAAAAGACTCGTTTCATGAGCCATATCACTGTGATAAGTTTGCAGACTACATCTGGTTTTATTGGGGTTTCACGTCTTCTTTCCACACAGTCTCAAACATTTTACAACCTCTCTGTTACCCATGTCAATGTTGGATATTCTATAAAAAAATATTTTCCCAGATATCAAACCAGAACTAAATTGAAGAGCAGTTTTAGCTTGACTAAATACTGAGTAAATTGTAGACATTAAGGCTGGCAATTTATCAGACAGATTAGCTGCAGGGGGTTGGATAAATCAGCTGCTAATAGCCATACAAGATGGTCTGTCCCTCTACTTATTACATACACTATTATCAGAAGAGGGGCTAAAACAGGAAGAGAAATAACATGCAGATTGATCCTGAGGAGAAATCCAGGCATAATATATTTATTTGCAAAGTTAACAATAAGCTTTGGCATTTAGAGTTTTTTTATGTTCTTATGTTAAATGTATATTCAGACAGATTGGTTTCCTTGGGATCTACGAGTATTTCCAAAGAGGATTCTGAAGAAGGTAGTAATCATATTAAATAAAATAAAAATAATAATTGCAAGTAATATTATTCTATTTCCTAAATTAGAAAGCATGATGAGAGCATGAATCAAGCAGCTCATTTCACATTTTAGAATCTTAAAGGTATAGCGGAGGATTTTCGTGAATTTTTGAGAAGATCCACCCTCTCCACTTATTAAAATGCACATGCACAACTCTGTACCCGCTCCTGAGAAGGAACACCTATTAAACGTGTGCAAGAGCTTCACAAGCCCATTTCTCCTTAGATGATCCACCCCGGAAATAAAAGATCATCCTCATTATCTTTAACAAATCCTACCAAATAAATCTTAATTCCGAATCCTGATCAGGATCAAAACCAAACTTTAACGTGTTTTACTGTAGGTTGGCTAACAAAAATGAACTTGTCGTAAAAACTTCAGAGCCATCCCTTAATAGCCTTTTCTTTTATTTTGCTAATCAACAAAAACATGACCTTCTCGGTGGAGGCATACTGGGGGGGAAAAAATACTGCATTTGAACAGTTATGAAGCTTTGAAAAGGATAGGAATGTCTACTCTGTTGTCCCTTGAGTTATTAATTCCTTATATTTTTGTATCCTCCTTTCCTTTGAGTCCTATCAATCTTCATTGTTTCATTCTTGTTTCCTACCTAATTCATTGATACCTTTTCCTTCCCTTTTCTCCTTTCATTTATTTTGTTGTTCTGTCCTTTCCACCTTGTTTTCGTGTGTTCTTCCCTTCTTTACCACTTCACATCCTTTCCGACTTCATTGTGTCCTTTTTTTCTTTCTGGCCTTTCAGTTCTATTTGCTTATATTTTTGTTTCCTTCCTCTGATATGTGGCAGATATCCTATGGCCAACACATTCTTCATCTGGCTTCATGTAAAAGATTTCAGGGTCTATACTAGCATGTTTTACATGAATACATACCATTGAGCAACTTCACTTTCAATCAGATAGTGCTTATCATTCAGCTGTCTCTTTAAGACTGGATATCCTTTCCTCACACCCAAAGGCCATTCAGTATAAAATTTCCAAAAAGGGAAATATTCCAAGGGTTATCAGACTTCATCATAAGAAAACTTAAAACTTTTCAAGCAGGTGAACCTGTCTGGCAGTGGGATGAAAAAAAAAGTCAGTTATCCTAATTATTTAGTCATGGCAACAAACAGACGTTTTCATGTGACATCACTTGACCATAAAACATATAAATCTGATAAAGGATTTTGTAAGTGTTTTAGTGGCAAAATATATATTAAGCAATAATTAAACATGCAAGGTACATTCCTCCCTTGATCTCATCTTGCAGATAGCGAATTCTGTTTGTTATTTGTAGTAGTGTACTTTAAAATGAACAAAAATGAATATTCCTCTGGCTCTGTTCTTGGGACCACTTTTATTTAACATGGGCGATAAACAGAGCATGGTTAGGAACCCAGGTGTATTTTTTAAACTCAGACCTAAATGTTGTCAACCACATCAAGTATACACTAAATGAGCTCACTATCATACACTGTCAGAAAAAAAAGGATTAAAAATTGGAGCTTGTCTTTAGTTTCAGTAGATTAGACCACTCCAACTGTGTCTTTACTGGTTCCTAGTACAAAAATGTAATCTGGCAGAAGCAGTAGCGCAAACTGAATTACAGAGTTAGAGTTTTGTTTATCTTTTTCCACATTACAAATTGACAGGGGTTCTGACCTAAAGATATAAAAAAAAAAAACTCACTAAAGAGAAACATGATTTTTGAATTTTGATTTGAACCTATTAGTTAAATCAACTTTTTTGTCAATTTATCATAATCCCTTTGCTTGATTTTTTTTCTCCAACTATTGTGTCAGGGTTTGGTTGTGGTTTGGAGGACCCAAATGCAGAGGCAGAAGCTGAGGAGATTTCTGGGAGTTTTAATGGGGCAAAACAGTAAACAAAGGCAGGAAACTAATAATGAAAGGCAAACCAGAACTGAGAAGACATCTGGGGAAACCAAACACGAGGAGCCAGGGAGAGACGAGGATCGTGGACAACAGCATGGGAGGACAGCAAACACAAGGAACCAACAAAGAGTGAGAGCAGAAGGAGAGCATATATAGCTGACAGAGACAAAGGGAGGGCTAACGAGCAGACAAGGAACAGGTGTGAGAGGAGACAACGAGGGAGCCAAGGGGAAAGGAACATACACACACAAGAGGGCAAAAGAGGACAACAGAAAAACATGAGAACTAATATAAATCTAGAAATACAACA
>NW_015150553.1:843047-879318 GCF_000732505.1 Cyprinodon variegatus | reverse complement strand
TATAAATCTAGAAATACAACAAAACTGGAATTAGGCCAATAAATCTAGAAAACAAGGAGCAAAGAAAAGAACAGCAGAACCAAGACCATGACATATTGCCATTATCTTTCATCTAATTCATTAAAATATCATTTGAGATGAGGGGTTTGAATATCCCTGATTGCAACGGCACATATTTTAGGAATTTATGGAAACCTTTATCGAGAAGTCCCACATGGATACAGCATACAATGTTGAAAATGCATAATATAAATATGCTAAAATATCTAGAGTCACACAATTTTCTCAATAAAGAAAGCTTCTCTAAATACGCAATACTGCTCCTTTTCCCCAGGACACAAAGAACTCTGACAAATTTATGAGAAAGAACCATCCCTCATCTTCAGTCCCTCTTTTCTCTTGCTAGGGTTTCTTGTTTCATCGAAACGGAACAGCCAGTGGCTTTATCAAGATTTATGAGCTAAATCATCATTGGAAATATAAGACACTTGTTGGAGAATGAGGAGAGATTGGAAAAAGAGGGAGCCGTCAAACAGGGAAAAAGAGAAATGAAGCTTTCTAAAGAGGAAAATGAGAGGAAAATATATAGAAAAAATAAATAGAAATAGACACACAAAAAGAAATACAATGATTTTGATATCCAACAGGAACCCAATATAGTTGCTGTCACAATGCATGTGCACAGACAGACAGACAGATATTCAGAAGGTTTTGATCTTTGACTGGGCATTCAGGCGATCTTCACAGTGTGGTATGCCTGCACACCTACAATGACAAAGAGAGTAAGGACAGAAGTCTCACAGTCTTTGGTAAAACACATGTTCCTGTCATGTGTGTCTGGGATTGTTTGCAGAGGGGCTGGTGCAGCTTAGGTTTTCAAATATAACCTGCATAAACTTATAAAAGAAAACCTACATGGACATTGGTTCCAATGTCCAAAATTAATATTATTGGCTTGTGGTATAACAACACTGATGTTAAAGCATGGATGCTTCTCAGTATGCATGGTGGATTCCACAAGATCCACCAGTAAAAATGAAACAACCAAGCTCAAGAACATCAAGAAGATAGCCCTGGTGGATGAAGTGATCAGGGAATGTCTCTGACAGTGGAAGGTAAAAAAGGGAGCTAAAACAACTACAGTAGGAGGAAAAATCTCAGAATGGGATGTACCACTGACAGATAGCTGAACTGGTTGACATGAACAAATACTAATGATGGCTTGCAAGGGCTCAACTGAAAAAAAAAAAAAAATCACAGAAGCACTGATTATATGGCAGCACATGAGCAGGCCTTGAATATCAGTGCAATTGAGGCCCGGATCTACCAAACCATCTAAGATCCCAGGTGTATGCTATGCAAGAAAGCCCCAGAAACAACCCAGCATCTCACTTTAGGTTATAGGATACTAGCAGTAAAGCAATAACAATGTGACTGGTAAAGTGCACAAAGACATTTTGGCAAAATATGAACAGGACACCCCCAGGTCATAATGGGAGTCACCTACAAAGGTGCTGGAGAAGAGAGCTAAGAGAGCTAAGGTCCTGTGGGACTTCCCGATGAAAATATATAAAATGATACTCGCCGACCAAGTTTGATGATTGATAAGCAGTAGAGGCCAGCCATTGCTTGTTTTTTGTTAAAAATAACCCAAGAAACTGGAGAAATATCAAGGGCTCTGGAAAGCACTAAAAGTAGGTGGTGCCCATGGTCATTGGAACACTTGAGGCAGTTACCACACTGGAGGAGATGCTCAAAATGACCCCTGGAAAAAAACATCACAATCTGTCTAGAAAAGAGCAATCCTAGAACCAGCTAAGGTAATGCCAGAAACCCTCAAGCTTTCAAGCCTTTGTAAAGGACCTGAGTTTGAGATGAGCGATTCACCCACTCGTGGGTGGGTGAACAAGTTGTTTTATTGTTTTCAATCCTTGGGCTGCACAGTAGAGAAGTGAGAAGCTCTGTTGCAGCAAGAAGGTCCATGATTTGATTCTTCTCCATGGAGATTTCCCCTAAAGTCCAAAAAATGACTGAAGGGTTGATTGGCACTAAATTGCCCCTGTTTGTAGGTGTATGTGTGGAGGGTGGGTATGTGTATGAGTGCTTGTTTTTAATACACTTTGGGGCTCATTTTCAGGGAAAATGGCATGTTATGGTGACAGTATTGCGCTTGTGTGGCCTGATGCCTTGAACCCACATAGGGAATTACTGTTTTTGGGTCAGGGTTTAGTTTTAGGACTAAGCTTTGAATTAGGTTGGGATTGGGGTTAGGTATTAAGCCATAATGTTTAGGGTTAAGGGTAAGGGTCCAGGTTAGGCTGTAGAAATTAATGGAAGTCAATGGAAAGGCCCCGCAAAGATAGCAAGAGAAGTTTGTGTGAGGGTATGTGTGTGTTTGTATGTCTGTGTGTTGCCTTTTGATTGACAGGTGAACTGTTTAGGGTGTACCCTGATGTAGCCTGCAGGACATAAGCACCCGCCCTCCTTGACCCTGATGGATAAGTGGCAAAGGATGGACAGATCAGCTCTTAAAACCTGACAGACCCACAAAATACCAAAAAAACAACAATTACACCTAAAGATACTGTTATTGAAGCGTCTACCTTTTTACAGAAACGTCACTAATAAAATGGGTCTATACAGACAGATATGGCAAACAGTTTAGAATGTGGGAAATCTAGCCAATGCATCAGTTTTTATTTAAACTTCAGTAGCAGGGTATCCACACACTATCATGCCATTTATAAAAAAGAGTTTCTGCATCTCCTGAGCTAAAGGCCAAGGACATCTAAAAAGAGGTTATTGTACATGGCTGTGCTGGTCTACCTGAGTGCCTTTAAAAGGGCATTGTTTCTAAGGCTTTCAACACATAATATGTGATGCAATGTTATGTTAAAGATGTTGGCTCTATTTCATGTAGAGATTGGTTTTCTTTACCCCAATCCTTTAATTGTAACCCTCAATTTTAATCTTTTCTTTCATGTTTGGATCTAAATTTTTCAGGTGAGCCCTTATAATTTCATAATTTTGCATTATGTGCCACCTCAATGAGCCTTAAGTCCTTGCCATTGTACTGAACACTTTATAGAATGAATCAAATGTGTCTTTTTAAATAAAATAAGCATGCCTTATATCATCTGATTTTTGGGAAGTGATTATTTAGTGAATAGATTAAAGCGATGAACCAAATCAGCCCTAACTCTGATTTTAATGCTACATACATGTTTACTTCAAGTTGTCTAACTGGGACATGATTTTTGAGGTGTCACTGTAGACAGATTTGCTACAATGAGTGATATATAGAGGGTCAAGAGAAAAACCGCAAGGGAGCAGACAGAGATACATTAAAATAGGGAGAACAATTAAGGTGGCAGATCAAGGTAAAGCTTAAAAAATTGAAGGCGATCTAATAATAACAAATTATAATGACAACAAAAATCAGACAGAACTGAGTCCAGGTACAGACAATCCAATAAAGCATCAGGAGCCAAGAACAGAAACAGAAAACACCAGGGACCCTGAGCAATGGAGCGAACTGCAGAACAGAGCCAGTGAACTAGGGATGGGCTTTTGATGGAGTCTCATCTGGAGTGTTTATGACGAGGCAGCACCAGCAACATAATGAGTTGGCTGATCAATCTCTCCTCCTTGCCCCACTGGATCAATAACTCTGTTTTGACAGCCTACATTAAGCTCTAACTAATTGCCAGATTGCTAAATGCTTTTAAGAAGGAAGAGAAAGAAAAAAAAACATATCCAAGTCAATCAATAATGCAATCACACAAGCAACCCTTTTGCTAGAAGAGGAGGGATGTGCTCTTGTGTGTTTGTTTGTATGAACATGTGCGCATGGTAAGTGTAAAGGGTAAAATGGTTACCTGCTTTATGAATCGCAAGACTTGTAAATGTTTAAGGTTTATTAGAGTGGCTGAGACAAGTAGATGAGAAAGAGAGCGGAGCAGGTAGGTATTTGGGGTTCGCATTCAGTGGCCTCAACAATTCACTTCGTTCACATTAGCATGACTTTACCGCCACTGGATATTAGCCTCAAGCATGAAATCCTCTCATGTGTAAATGCTACATAATGTTTATTTAATTTAGTCATCTGTTTTACTTTCTTGTTTACCTCTAGGAGGACAATCAGATGGATTGTAAGCAATAAAACATCTTAGCCTGATTATAAATTATGTCATAAATAGGTCAAACTCAATGAAACCTAAAATTTCAAAAAGGCAAGTACACAGTGCCTGGCTTAAGATATTCTACATGTGAAACAACAGGTGGAAAAAAACTTTCCCCAAGATGGAAAATCATTGACTTTCTGAGTAAAACATGTTTTTTCCAAGTCTTGACCAGATTTCTGAAATCCAATCGGGGGACAATTCTGTATTTCATATAAATACATACTATCAAAATTAAAATAGGAAATGGGGACAGTGATGATTTTACTTGTTTTTACATATTTATTAATATTTAGAAAGCAAAAATCAACAGTAAAATCCAGGAATGTGCCTCTCCTATTTCCTAAGATTGATCAAATTAATCAGTCAGTAGGTTTTATTAGTGCCATCTGGTCATTCAGTCTTCTCGGTCTTCTTCCCTCTACATCTTTTCTTTCTAGCTGATTTTGGCATGATCTCTGTTTTACTCTTCTAAGTAGATTTTTCTCCCTTCTTTTCAACTATTCTTTCCATTAGCATCCCTATTTTTTTCTGCTCTCATTCAGTCTTATAATATTCTTCCTCTCCTCTAGTATCAATCCTACACTAATCTAAAACAGGTACATAATACAATAAAAATACCCTCCAAACACATATAATCTCATCATACATATTATGACTATTATTATTATGATGATGATAATTGTTATCTCGTCTGATTAAATACTAAAAAGCCTAATCACCACAATATTTGGAGCTCCAAGTAAAAACATAATAAATTAACATTAAACAGGTGGATATCTCTTCCTCCATCATTCTCAGATCATGCAGATCTTATCTCAGTCAGTTTTCCTTTTATTGCTTCTTGTTTTTTTCATAATGAGGAACTTTGATTTATCTAAACTGAGTGTTAGAAAAGTAGACCTAGGCTTGGAAGTCTATGCTCATAAATCACAACCATAGAAGAGCAAAACAACTTATAACTCTACTTAACTTTCAGAAGATTTAAAGGTCACTGATCAATTCTAAAAATATTTTTAGGCGAACCCTTGTTGATCCCTGGAGAATCTCTCTACCAGATTAGCTCTTTGTTGGATTTTCAGAAAGCCCTCAATTTAAAGAAAGTACCGTTTGGGCTAGTTTGGAGGAGACGTTACCTACTGCCTGCATGACAGCAACACTGTCAGTGAGAACTTCTGGTAATTTATGGTTTTCTAATTCCACCGATTTATTTATTTTTTTACTAAATCAAAAAGTGGATACAAAAAACATGTATTATGTTTAAATAAGAATGTTTTTACTTCAATGCTGCAGTCATTCACTCATACAGATCGAAGTGCAGTTTTATTGTGGGCAGTCTAAGGCACACCTGTGCACTAATCATGGTGTCTAATCAGCATCTTGATAAGGCACACCTGTGAGGTAGGACGGATTGTCTCAGCAAAGGAAAAGTTTATCACTAGCTCAGATTTTAACTGGTTTGTGAACAATATTTGAGGGAAATTGTGATATTGTGTATGTGGAAAAATGTTAGAACTTTGAATTCATCTTATAAAAAAATGGGAGTAAAACCAAAAGTGTTGCATTTATATTTTTGTTGAGTGTATATCAAAGATTGGTCAGATTATGCATGAGCCTCTCTTTAAAGTTTAAAGTTATTTTTCTAAATCATCCATATACATATTCAATAAATTAAAATTTTATTAAAAAGCCAATTTCCATAAATCACTTCATGAAATTAAACATATTATAGAAATATTAGTTACATACACTGATGCTTCAAACCTTTATTGCAACTTGAGATTTAATATTAAAGTATAACACCAGACCATTTAGAAAAACACTTTTAATATAGGGAATGTTGGTTTAATTAGCATCTGTAATATCTACATCCCATTTTTTCTCCTATACTGTTTACATGATGATTACTGTTGCACTTTATAATGGTAGTGTTCATTTCACTGTTGGAAGCTGCTCATTTCACTGTTGTAATTTTTGTTTTGTATACACTCTCTGTATACAAAATGACAATAAAGTTTGTCTAAGTCTAAGTTTAAATGGATCTTCAGCACAATAAAAAGGGGGCTGCAATTCAGTTTTACTGTAAAGATTTTGTTTATTGGTTGCTCATATGACTTTGGCATTTATTAAAGTGTTAGAGAAGATACACACAGCTTTAACAGTATGCCAACATAAAATGATCAAAAAGTTAATTTGTAAGACAGGGATGTGATGAAGAAATATTTAGATTTTGTTAGATGCTTCAGTTTGGGCAAAAATTACTTGATAAACACTGACATAACATTTCGAAACCTATCATTTATATTTTAGAATCTGTACTCTTGAAATAGTGAACTTGCACGACAATAAACAGTTTTGCATATTGCCATTCAAAAATGTATCTGTGGCCTATAAACATCTTATAGCTTTATTTTTCTTCCTTACTTCCACAAACTTTGGGAGAATTCCTAACTTTTTTCAGAAAACCAACACTATTTGAGACTGAGGTGCATCTCATATAAGGTCTGCTCATGCATTTTAAAAGTAGCGTTCAAAATGCCACGAACTGATAGGGCAGGAGTGAGAGCAGCTGACCTGACATCTTATTTTTACAATTCACAAAATGGCTTTTACTGGTTCACATGAAAGCCAGAAAGGGTGAGGAGAATAGAAATTGGGTTGTAAGCATAAAGGAGAAAAACAGAGGAAAAATATACGCACAAACATACCCTCCTATTTGACACATCCACAAAGAAATAATCATAACAGCTATTTAAGAAAATGAAGTATCAGAGCCTAATGGCCTAGTAAAATTATTCTTGAACAGCAACGGTGTTTTTGTAAGCATTTCTATGAGCTTTAAGTTCTAAACTGACATAAATTGAAGTGCTTCAGGTCCTTCATTTTGTATAAATTATGTATTCAAACATTATTATCCTAATTAGTGAAGCATTTTTTTTATATCACAGGCTAACAAAATATGGATTTTTTTGTGTCAGGAGCTCAGAACTTGGACCCAATATTAAAGCAGACAAATCTGGATGATTTCCAATAGGCGTCTGTTTAAATAAACAGGCGTTCGGCTGCTCGTCAGCTGGGGCTAATAAACCGGAACCTCTGTAGTAACAGAATCTCAGGGTAGTGACTTAGGATAAAGGACTAGCCACAACTATGAGCAAAAGTCACTAACCCGGTTCTGAGTTCAGTTCGATCCAGAGGAAGGAGATAAATGAGATTTTTCCACAGCTTGCGGCATGTGCCAGCCCCAGAGATCTGAATGAAATGCAGTTTTGACTGCAGCCGACTACGAGGAGCAATAGTATCCGTGAGGGAATATTCGGAGTCGAAGCAGTACCAGCTTAGCAGACCAGAAGATCAGAGACCCAAAGAGGTACTGGAGGAGAATCCAAGCCAAGGTCAGAAGAACAGTCCAAGTTCTGTAAGCCGGCAAAATCCAGGAATAGGTCCAGAACAAACTAGACTAATAGAGCAGACAGGGGCAAAGCAAAAACTCGGGAGTCCCAATGGCAAATACAGGTCAGGATCAGAAAATCAGAACAACATTCAGAAGTGCTAGAGTTACTCTCAAACAGCTTGAATAATCTGGCAGGCAAACAGGCAGCATATATAGCAGCAGGAACCAGGTGGACAAGATAATTATAATGAGCAACTCCGCCAATTATACAGGCGAAAAGAGTAAAAGATCATGTCAACCATTAGCGCCAAGACCATGACATTTTGGTCACATATACTTCTGTTTGGAATTTACTATATAACTAATTTGGTCAAATAAGCCTATAATATTTAGGTATATTGCACATTGTTCTATTCAAACTGTGACTGGAGGGAAATTAACAGGTTTTTATAGACAAAGTTTTACATCAACTGTTGTTTCAAATTATTCATGTATGGTGTTGTGCCATATGCCATGATAATGGTTTTTGGACATTGAGAACCAGTGACCACGTTTCACCTTGACATGATGGCCTCAGAAGAAAATACAGTTTTGATGATTAAACAGCTGTAAGACCTCTGCAACACCCCCCCATCCCCCAACCCCCCAGATTAATGAAAGGATAATCAGTCTTTTTGCCAACTCCATTAACAGAACCTGTTCCTCTTCGATGTCTAGAAACTCTAGACCCAGCTCCGTGACCGTGATATATTGCAGACGCGCCATTGTTGTTTTGGAAGATAGACACTCCCGCGGCAAAGTTCTTGTGACCATCCGCCCGAGTTCTTGTGAGTTCTCGAATACAGTAGGCTCCCCCTTGCGCTTTGGCGGGAAACTGCTGTGCGTCCCTAGAAATTCCAGACAAACAGTGCAGAAGCATACCAGCAAAACTGGTTCGTGACCAGACCAAAACAACATTTGATGTGTGCATTGCAGAAGTAGAAGTCCACTATGTAGTCTCCGCTTTATAAAGTCATACAGGGATTTAGGGGTTAGAGCGCACATTCGGGCACAGTAAGCTTGTATGAGCTATGAGAACAGCAACTTTTAAACAGAGTGCCAGTGAAGATTCTCAGTCATCCAGGTCATAGTCATTCCAAAAAATCCATACACTTATATGGGTATGGGTCATTGCAAGCTAACAAAAGAAACCAAACGACCACCATTCCAAAGGGGTGGACCCCTTCGTCCGTTTCAATTTGCATGTTCTCAAAACAAAAACAAGGTTTTGATGGGCTACTGTAAAAAAACCTTGAACTCAACCCTATTCCTGACATTTTGAATAGAAAAAGCTTCCTAGATGTGAATTGAAACATCTTCAAACTTGGAAATAATTAAGTCCAGTGGATTGGTTTTAATTTTAAATGGAGCATGCACAAGGAGAAATGGGGCTTGTGCATGCTCTCACATGTGTTTAATAGGCGTTCCCTCTCAAAAGCAGGTACAGGGTTGTGCAGGTGGGTTTTTTTTTAAGTGGAGAGGGTGGGTCTTTTAGAAAATTTGTGAAAATCCTCCACCAAACCTTTAACATCAGAGTCCTGTGACACAGGAATTCTTTGGGTAGGTTAATGATCTAAATCTGACATGGAATGTGCTGGAATTGAAGGTGCCTAAAAACATCAGCATTCCAATTATGGTGCATTCAGAGTGGATGCGGTGTCTGCGGCATGTGCGGTAAATTCACATAGAATTCTTATTATACAAACTGCGTGGTGATGGGCTGGGAAGCGTCCAGCAGTAAATCTGATGAAGTGAGGGTGGTCACTGCTCCGCTCTCACCTTGTGCTACCAGATAGAACTGGGGTGTTGTCAAACAGCAGCACTGCATGGAGAGAACAGAGGCTTTGAAAATGGCCTTTTAATTATTCAAGAAGGACTGTTAATCGTCCTTCCTAGCCGCCAGCACAAAACCCAGTGAGTCACTGCCCACTCCCTAGCATTGGTGCTTTCTGCAGGGGTAGATTTACAAGGAAGTACCGCCGAATCGGACCGTCATCCAGATGCAGCTCTGGATGAATCAAAGTGGACCCTTTTCATTATTTCTGAGCTTTTCCGAAAAATGGTCTCCCCAAGGCCATTCACAAGTTGTTCATAGAGAGCAATTTAGCAGCAGTCCGCTATGTTAAGTTTCACCGGTGCTTTTATTGTGAAATGCCGAAAGCAACACCTTGAGAAGAAATGCAATGGCAGGGGTCACCAACCTTTTTAAGGCTGAGAGCTACTTCATGGGTGCTGTCATAGGAAGAGCTACCAGTACTGACCCATGAACTAGGTTCAGCATTCAGCCAAACTTCATGCATAATAAACATATTTGTACTTTTTAATTTAATTTCTTATGTTCTTTTAGATCGTATTTTAATATTTCAATAAATGCAAGTGTGATAAAACAAGAGGAGGAACAGGGTTAAATGTCAAAAGTAGTCATACTATTTTTTGAGGATGCTGAGAACAAAATAATCTGTAATACTTATCTGTGCAACAGTAGCACACATCTTTTTTTTTCCATTTTTACAAATGACCATTTTAAATGCACAAAACTGCAATAGTAAAGCAATAATCATTCTATTTGCAGAGTTTTTTTTCAGTGGGTGGGGTGTCAGCTTAACGCAGCTGAAGCTCCTTCTGTTTAATGGGGTGCAAACACTGCATCTGAAATGCAGAGCGGTGAATTACCTGCGGGGCTCGCGAAAATCACCGTGGACACTGCGTTCGATCTGAACGCACCATTACTGTTTGCTTTAGTGTGACAGCCTTTTTTGTGGTTGCCATGACATGGATGACTGAGAATTTGCATAAGCATAGAGATAAACTCCGCCCTATAAGGTGCATCTTTTGCATAGTGCATTTACCAATTAATGGTGAAAATCGAAACTTTCCTTACATGCACATGAGAAAAAACAGCCCACATGATGAATATTAGTGCTCTGAGGACCAATTTTTGTTTCAAGTGGACATGCTTGCAGTAACAGCATTAAAAGAAGGGGATAGATGGACCATTATGATAGTATTATCACTGAACAAGGTTTGAAAATCAAAGAAGAAAATATATACTTTGGGGCTTGTGTATTTCGTGTATACAATTGCATATGCAATCGAGAGACTGACTCGGCTATATATACTGTAATAAAGTCATTTTAAAAAAGTACTTACAGGATATTTTGAGAAACAAAGCACACCACAACATCATCTGTGTAGTCAAATCATCGGAATTGTAATCATTTTATTCTGCCCAGCAGACTCGCATATACAGGCAGGAAAAAGCACTGGGAATCCCTAGTAGCAGCTGAAAGTGAACATAAAGCATTTAGTAAAAACTGATTATATAAATGAATATTTTTTGATTGTCAGAGGTGAAAAACTCAGGTCCAGAAAGTTAACACCCTGCCAAGTTTACTTCATCTTGTTCACTTCACCAGGTGATTAGCCCCCAGTAAGTAATGTAAAGCCAAAAAAGGAAATGGGTGGAAATATATCACTTTACTTTCTGGACCTGGAATTTCCACCTCTGATGACACCAAATTTTTGGTTAATGTAGGAATTAATATTCTGTTGTTTTGCCACATTTAAGTAAAAGAGTACTTGAGTACAAATGATCAGAAGCTACTCCCATGTCCTGAAAATAAACCACTGGATTTCCATGTAAATCTAGTAGATCTATTGAAATTCTGTTTCAGTTTCAGTATCCATTGCATCCAAAATATTATCCAATGAAGTTTTTTTCTTACATAAAGTCTTTTACCTACATATGTTTATCAAGTTAAGAATTATAGAGAATGGTGTAATTCTCAAATTATAAAAACAAATATATTGGGCTTCTCCGTTGCACTGCTAGATAGTACCCAAGAAAAGAAACTATGAGGGATTTTTGCTGCCAAAAACCAAGAGCACACATTTTCAATTTGAGAGTGTCATGGTTATCTGAGGTTATTGTACCCACATACAGGAAACAGGAGAAAGTTAAGCAGTTTATTTACACATAATGTGCATATTGCAAATTGACTTCTGTGACCCAGGAAGTGGAATGGCGGGGGTCTCTAAAAGATGGACCGGAAAGTTAGATGTGTTGAACCGAACTGAGGAAAATCTGTATTGTAGGGAGAGCTTACTTTGGAGGGTGAGTTGGTTCCAGGAAGTTGTCTGTGAGTCTGAGTACTGATGGAGTTTGTCGTGGAAGCGAAGGAATCCAGGCGAGCACAGACAATAGTGGATCAGGTTGAACAGAGCAGTGATTTTAAAGCTGCTCTGTGCTACCAGGTAGGGAAAGCACCAAAGGCATGGGAGAGGGAGACATGTCCCCTGCACTTGATTTGCAGAAAATTGCAAATCAAGCTGTTGCCTGAGTTTATATCACCCACAAGCTCCTGATTGGCCCACCACCTTTTCTTGTGTGATTGGCCTTCTCCGCTGTCATTCCTTAGAAGCTCACTTTACAAAAATCTGATGTGCCACTGTATCGGGTCTGGAATTGGTCAAACACCCTGAAGTTAGTTACATATTTTAAAAATACTTGCGTCCCCCCACCCCCACTACTAAAGTCAAAATTTCATCCATGGTTTACCTTGAGGTTTGTAGATGTCTGAAGAACTCAGAAGTTTCTCAGGAGCTTAAACCTGGGGGAACAATAGTCCTGAGAGAAGAAAGAGTAAGAACTGGTCAAAGAGATTTCTAGGAAAGGAAGCTCAGGTACTCAGGAGGGCAAGGAGTAACCACAAAGCTAAACACTGGTACTGGAGAGCTGGCCGCAGGCTGTTTAAGTAATCCACTGCTTGATGGGGAAGAGGTTAAATCAATCAACCTGCCACTCAGGAGGAAAGTGCTTGAGGAGGACCTCTGGAGGAGAAGCTGAAAACTGTTTAAATGAAGGAGGAGACTGCTAGACTCCAACAATGAGCAGATTTCTTCTTTTTGCACTCAAAACTTGAAATGATCACATTCAAAACTTTTGCTTTCTCTCAAACCTAAGTTGAATTGTCGCCTAGCAAGCATTCCAGCCAATAGAACGACAGCGTCAGAAAGGGTGCTTTTTTTTTTTCTACGGAGTTTGCCTATTACTGCTAAAATGATAAAAAAGAGATTTAAAACCCAGCAGCCAGCTTCAGAATCAGCAGCTTCTTCAAGACTTTGAATAACTAGACTTTAATTTGTTTCAAAACTGAGTGCTACTTTCCTTTTCTTAATAAAAGGTACATTTAATCTAGAACAGAGCTATCAAAACCTTTAGACAAGAACAGGTTTGTGGGATAGGACACATGGTTGCAAGTTTAAAGGATACAAGAACATCTAATGTAAAATGGCAGTTACGAGCAAAGAATATGATAAACATATTTGTCTTTGTTTTGTTTTATTAGCTCAAGAAGCAACAGGAACCCGTTCTTTTGGAATGGAATGTATGTGTTCACTGACAGGTTGTGTTACTGAAACAAGATAAAGTACCAGTTTAGCAAAATATCAATATTTAATACTAAGCACATATTTGAAATTAATATTTTCCATTATAAATCTTGGGAAAATCTATTCTTTTTTCAACTTGACTCCTTTTAATTCTCCTTTCCTCACCTGTTATCTCTTTATTGCTTGGGTTCCGTATTTGCTACCACATTACATCTCCTCCCCTTTTTGTTCGCTTCTATTTTTCTCTCTTCCTCCAACTACTCCACCCCTTTCCCGGTCTCTTCATTTTCTCATTCCTTTCCATATGTTTGCTATTTTAAAAATGAATTATTAAACCTATTGCGATAATCAATCAATAACACTTTTTCTTAGAGGGACAAACCTTTTAATAATTTAATAATCCTTGGGCTGAAGGGGCTCCTTACCCAGAGGAGCATGCGTAAGCGTGTGTTTATGTGTGAGCAGGCGTGTGCAATCACTTGATGTTATCAATCCTATTGCATCTGTGTGCACCTGTGTATAGCTATTGTTCACTTTGATTGAGGCAAACGTTATTAAGTCAGATTGGCTGGGTCATGAAAGACTAATTAAACCTTTAACTTACTTTTCCAGAGATGCAGAAACAGACACCAAGCAATGAATGACTACAGATGCAAAGTTTAAAAAAAAAAACATTGCATGCTGCGTTTCAAGACCTTCAGATTGCCCTTTATAAAAGAAACAGTTTTTTAAAAAGTCATGCAGTTTTGTTGTGACAATTTTTTCTTTTCATATCTCTTTCATTTAAAAAAATAAACCGACTAGACTATTTTCAAGACAAAATTAACTTATTTAGGCCACAATGAAGCAAACAACTTACTGTTTAAGGATGAGAGCTTATTCATTCTGCAAGACTCCTATGTCAAGTCTGGGGCACAGAAAATTTGTTCGTACCTAAGAGAAGATTAGAAATAGGAAAAAATTGTGAATGCAAGGTTTCCTAAATCACTTGTACAAAACATTTAACAAGGAATTTATTCACACAAACAGTGCTTGCATGAGGCCCCTTGTCTCTAAACTATCCTGCTCTGAACAAAATTCAGCTTTGTGTCAAAGTTAGTACATGGAGGAGCCAAATGCAGAGACAGAAGCAGAGATGGTTTCTTGTAGGTTTAATGAAGAAGTTGGTGTTAACAGAAGAATAAAACCAGACTGAACAGGCAGGGAACTTAAACCAAAACGAGGAGTGATTGGTAGGAACATACATAAAAATGAAGAGAATCCAGCACTGTGGCACTGCAGAGGAGTACATATGGGAGACAGAACAAATAGATGGGTGTAATTAGTTAATTGGGAGCAGTTATAGACAGAAGCAGCTAGAAAGGAGCTAAGGGGAAAAGAAAGTGGCACAATGGGGCAACAAAGAGTGAACAGGGAAAACAGGGTTTAACTGTAACTAGAAATGAACGTCAATAAGGGCTAAAGGGGGATGAAATTAATGACTACAAAAAAGGAATGACCAAGAAGAAACTAAAGGATAAGAGAAGGGACTGGAGATGACTGAAGCCATGGAAAACATAACCTAAAGATAAGAGAAAGAATAACTGTAACTGAAACTAGACCAATGAATAAATAATAAATATGCTGAAAAGACATAACAAGGATGAGTAAAACAAAAACTCAAAAATGATATAAATCTTAACAACACCGAATAAAATAAAGCATAACTGAGAATCCAACATGAAAACTTAAATAGAACCAAAAAGTCCAAAATGGCAGAACATGACACTGACGATGATGTTTTATGTTTCTGGGATGGGTTTCTTTTTGTTTTTAGTTTACTGGCACTATTTTTCTCTCAAGATGTAATATTTGTAGTCACATTATTGAAGTTATACGGCAGTAACTCACTCTTCCTGTATACAAAGCTTTTTCTCATAAGATTACCACATAGTTTTTTTTGCTTAGTTTTTTTGCCAAATAAAGCTGTCCATGTATATTAACAATGACAAAGAAGGTACTATATTGCACATGTGCACAAGGGCTAAGAAACAATGCAGCCTACTACAACTTATCCAGTTAGCATCTTCTGGAAACAATGACATTCAACATTCAGTGTAATAAAAAGAACAGAAATGTTTTGATTCCAAGAGGGATACGACATAAACAGAGCTTTATACATGGTATGAACTGTGGTGAATATTACACAGAAGCTAAAGCTGTTGAGGCTGGCATTCAGATGTGGATTACTAATACTAATTGCTACTAGTGATAGCAATGCTTTTATTAGTCTGTACAGTCCAAAGGGTGGAGATCTAGAAACCAGTTTGATCTCCAGACTAGTCTCAACCTGTTTTTCCAGGTCTTGAACTCTGTCACGGTCTCAGATCCTTACGACTCGGTCATTGCCTCATTTTGTCAGACCCAGACAAAATGTATTAAGCCCGGTTTGAAACTTTCTTTCTGAAAGTTTCTTTACAACAAAATAAATAATAATAATAATAATGATAGAAACATTAACTCTATTTTTATCTTCACCACAATGAATATGAATAAAAAACAACATCAGTGATAAAGCTAGCTGGATCCACCTATCTCAGACAAAATACAAAGTTGTTATTGCTAATGATGACTTAAATCTCACTGAGAGAATGTTTACAACACCAGGGTATTTTTTTTCTTTGATTATTGGTTCTTTTAATCTTCTGCTTTAAAAAGGGGAATAGCCACCTGCAGTCTTGTTTTTTTTTTTTTTACAAATGCTGTCTCACCAATAAACATGCCCTCAGTTTTAAAAAGTATTACATTTGCTTTTCAAAAGTATGAAAAGTATAAAGAAAAAGAAAGTTTAAAAAAAGTGAGTAAATTCTTTCCAACTCCAGGATCCAGCTTATGCGAGGCAAGCGTGACTTATTTCCTTATTTACTTACTTCGGGAAAACTTTGACAAAGTACAGTAGGCTAATAAGTGTACAAACCTCACTTTATGAGCTAATATCCAAGATGATTAATGAGGCTTATTTCATTGGACCAAAATCATAAATTCAGTCTTGCCTTTGCTATTTTAATTCATATTTTTCCCCATAAAAGCCTTGTCATTTGATCTATTTGCCAAACCCCCCTTAATTAATATAAATTTTTTTTAAAATATTTATAGGATATGTATTTTTTTAGGATGTGGCGTCCAATGGGTTTTGCGGGTTACGGGTTTACAGATAATATTTTTGCTGTACTTTTATTTTTTTAGTGTAGTTAAAGTCACTATTTGGTGCATAAAAAATGGAAAAAGCAGGCTTGCACTTTTACAGCTGGGTCTAAGTCAGTATTATTCGTCAGTGATTTTGGCAATAACTAGTTGTTTTCTATACACTCATAGACACTAAACTTTTTTTCTTTTTTTATGACAAAGATTTGTCAAATAATTCATAATATACACGTTTGCCCATTATGCCCTGTGCTCGAACTCAATATAGGCCCATAAAAGGTTTATGAAAACACTTTCAGGATGGACACTTGGTGTATATATGATTATTCTATCATGTCCAACTGATTTTTTATTTATTTTTTTTTTTTTTTGTATAGGCATATATGACTATGTACCTTTAAATGAAGAAGCTATGTTTCTCTTTCCTGAATGAACTCTACTCCAACCTGTCTATATCCATAAATATCAAGAAAAAAAAAAACATTTAAAACAAAGAGATCTACCTTCATCCTATAAGTACATCCATATCTTAAAGTGTAACAGAACACCCATGGGACGATGGGAGTGGAAGGTTCCTTTTACATTGGCAAGTAACTAAAGAGTTGCTCCACTTTTGTTGCATTTTGGTTGAAGGCTTAAGGAGAGATCAAATTAATCACAAATGCCTTAGTGTTGTTTTTGGTCATGAAGGCAAACAACCAGTCTGTACATCCTCAACAACTGTCAAGTTAAATTAGGACCAAAGTAAGGAGCATATGTGTTTTGTCTTGATGACACAGCTCAGGGATGTTTGAGTCCTAAACAAAGTCTGTTCAGCATATGCTGCATTGAATCCCCACCTGCTGAGGCATCATCTGTTTATCAGTTTCAGATGCATCCTTTCAACTCTTTTCTATACTTGTAATTTCCTAATTTAAGAACACCTGCATGTAAAAATGAAAAAAAGAAAAAAAGCTAAAACATGAATATAAAAATGTATACCTCTTTCTAGAGATGTTATTTATTTATGTCTATTTATTTTTCTTATATCCCCGTTTGTCGTTCCAGCATTGGAGAGAGGAATGGCAAGTGGTTGGGATCTCCAGCTGTCATAGATTGAGAGGCAGGATAGACCGTGGACTATTACAGTCTGATACAGTATTCTATCAGAGGCAAGATCCAGCTGATGGACTGCCAAACGAGATACGGCCCAGAGCTACCCAGATTCTCCCTGATACAACCCCAGTGAGCAGGCAGGAGACTGATCCAGGTGCGAGAAACAGTTCAGAATTGGAAAGTTCCAAGATCCAGGGGTCCGTAACCTGACCAGGGGTTCTGATCCAAACAGGAATAGACAGATCCAGGGTTCCAGGAGTGTTCAGGCAGGTTTACAGTTCTATGAGTTAATACAGACACACACAGATGCGGACAGGCAGGATCAGTGGTAGAGAGGAACACAGACAAGACTTGGTACCAGGATAAATGCTGAACTTTAAACTGGCCTCCACCTTGGAGCCAGGCCTACAGGAATTAAAACTGACCTTCCCCGCATCCCCAGCCAAAACCCTGAGGGCTCCACGGAGAAGGACCAGAACCCACGCTCATCCCGCCCGCCGAGCCAAAACCCTGAGGGCTCAGCACAGAAGAGCCAGGACACGACCAGGAGACATGACACAAACACCAAACCCTTTCAATCTACTGGCCTCCAAGACTCAGGGTATGAGCCAGGAACTTAACTCTCATGATTCAAACATACATAACTGACTCAACAACATAACACAAACAAACTAAGAATACACAAATAAACAAAGAATACAAGAATAATGATCTGGCCCTGATAGCTGGGCTGAACCATATATATAGCAGAGGGAGTAGGTGAATAAGATCAATGATAACCAGAGAGCAGGGAGGCAACGGCAGGTGAATATAGTATATAGCTACCGGGGCTACGATCATGACACAAGCAAGCCTGTATTTGTGTTAAGTACTGCTTGTGGCTGGTTGTCAGCGGGGGCGGATAACCGAATCCTCTGCAGGGATATGAAACTCAGTTCAGCAACTAAGAATAATGGGTTGCTCATGACTAAGAGCAAAAGTCACTGACCTGGTTCAGAGTTCAGTTCGATCCCAGAGGAAGAAGACTGATCTGAGAGGGAGATTGTCCACCGCTCGCGGCCGGTGCCACTTCCAGAGTACTGAGTGATTAGGTGAGATGAAACCAGCCGACGCAGAGGAACAACAGTGTCCGTGAGGGAATTTCCAGAGTGGAAGTTGAAGCAGAACCAGGGTAACAAACCAGAAGATCAGAGAGCCAAGGAGTTACCTGGAGGAGAATTCAAGTAGCATAGTCCAAGTTTAGTCAACCAGCAGAATCCAGGAGTCAGTCCAGAACAGGCAAAACTGATAGAGCAGACAAGGGCAAGACAAAACATGGGTATCCAAAGGCAGAAATATGTCAGAATCAGAATTGCAGAACAAATAAAAGATCTCTAGAGTTACTCTCGCCAAACAGCTTGAATAATCTGGCGCCAATGGTAGGCAAACAGGCAACATAAGAAGCAGCAGGAACCAGGTGGAAAAGATAAGCCTAACGAGCCACTGGGTATATTAGACGGGTGAGTAAATGAAAAAGCCAACCATCAGTGCCAGCGACACCTTCCCTGCTGCTTCTGTAGTTGTCAGTGTTTTTCTGTAAACAAGCTGGGCTGCAACAGCACATACCGGTATTCTCATTGTGTCCCTTATAATACCTCTGTTTTTTTGTTGATGTTAGATCATCGATATATTTAAAGGTACTGTACCAATTTTGAGAACATAATGCATACAAAGCACAGATATTTGAGTTTAATTAAAGGGAGTAAAAGGAAAAAGGAAAAAAAAAACATTAAAGTAAAGAAAAGTAAAGAAAAAAAGATACTTGTGTAAAGTAATGAAGTGTTGATGCTTACTGTATGTCCTTCATACCTCACCAATTAGAGCACACACTAAAAAATGGTGTTAAAATTCAGAGTCAACCAATTAACTATATTAAATGTAAATCTGCTCAACAGTTTGAGTTAATATTCAGTATAAAATTTGAGAGCAATGCAGTGTCACTTTTACTCTATACCGTGTTGTTTACTCGCCAATCTCCGAAAGGTCTTCTGGATCTGGTCTCTAAAAAAAGTGATATTAATTCTGAAAGTTTTCACTTGCTATAGAGTAAATTTTACACTAATATGGAGTGGGACTAAATGTTGTCTGAAACGTAGTTATATTCACCTCTGTTGGTGTTAAAGTAACACTGGTTTTTACTGTGCACGATGATATCAGCTTGTGCTTCACTCCTTCCTATGGTGCCAAAGGATTCCTCACTATGCTAAAGCAAATCATTGAAAAACCTGAAGCATGTAAATTTTTGAGATGATAAAAGGTTCTTTTCGATACATAATGATACACTGAATTATTTTTAGCCTCAAGAAACAAACATTATTTGGTAGAGAGCCACAGTACTCTAAACAATGACTGGGGCTGTGAAAACTTTTGTCCTGGGACACCTTCCGCTTTGGGCCAAAGACAGTTAAACAACAGGTGAACAGCGAAGCCATGATAATTTATTTCCTCCACTTCCTCACTCGTCCAAGATGCCTATGGTCACATGAATGCACAGAAAATTTTTTGTGTCAGAGCAATGGGTTTCTTTTAACAACAGCCAGAAGCTGTAAACTGTGGAGAGGGTATGGATGCAGGTAAAAATCCTATTAATTGGCTCCAATTACTAACCCATCAGTTTTGGTACTGATGGGTTAGTGATTGTGCTGCATGCTTTTCGATCCTATCTGCCATAGTAAGTAACCATGAGCTTACTTATTGGGTGAAAAACATTTCAAAATAGTGCTGCCAGGGTTCAGCTAGGTTTTCCTTTGTTTTTTCCAGCAGAGGTTTTTCTCCTAAGCTGCAGTGGTGATGAGATAATCAGCTGCAGGTACGGAGCCCCGCACCTAATAATCATGAGCCACTCTACAAGGTGCTTAAGAGGAGGAGAACCCCAACTACTCTCCGCTGGAGTGTTAACCTAACTGGTAACTCTTGAGCCCTCCTGAGCTCCTTGAGATCTCTATGTGTTAGTGACCAGTTTTTCATGTTTTCTGGGGTAACCGTTCCTGTGGCTTAATGAGTGGTCAAGCTAAGAGCTTCTTCTCTGAAAGATTCTTCCAAGAAGCTGAATAGACTGGAACTGGATGGCTCCGTGGCACTATCTGTCCACCCAGCAGCAGCATTGGGCCTCACAAACAACCTACACTGAGAGAGGTTGATTCTTGCCTGACTCTCAGTCACAGCCGTGTATCTAACTTGCATCTCCTTAGCGGAAGAACCTCAGCCTGAAAGTAAGCCCGCTGCCTGCTGCAATATTTCCCTCTCACCTTCCAATTTAATCCCATGCCCTTTTTTCCAGAGGCCCAGAACCCCCAGACCCACAGGTCCTGAATCTACCTCCATCATCCCTGCACTGTTAATTGTTAAATCTGCCTCTCGAATTTGCAGAGTCTATCTCTGCTCGTTGGTCATAAACCTGAACTCGACCATGACACCTGCTTTGAGCCAAACAAAAACACTTGATAAATGAGATGAGGCTTTGCCACCTCCCTTTATGCAGAGGGCAAGTTCAAACACAAAGTTAACCATTTCAAAACTTCCATGTAGCACATTAAGTGGTTAGTTAAAATGTTCAACCTGCACAATATACAAATTCATGGAAATTCCAATTTTCTCAGAATTTGATGGTTTGTTGGTGTTTTTCTTTGTTTGTGCTGTGCCCAATAATTTGGCTTTTAATTTATTCCATTAAAAGCCAAAGGTAATGTGGATCCCAGGCTAAAGAACATTTTTCTTAAACTAGATGATGCCTCCCAGGAGGATTTAGAATAACTGTAAACAAAGTATTTTGCTATAGAAACGCCCCATGCTGGCCGGCTTTGAGTCAAAGTTTTTTAAAAATATTCCAGCCCTGCTACAATTAGAGCAGTTCATTTGTACTCTCAGAAGGTTGCATGTACCTGGTTCGATCCCCGCAGCCGGCACTCGAGGTCTCTGAGCAAGACCCTTAATCGCACAATGCTCCCCATGGGCTGCACAATGGCAGCTCACTGCTTCTCAAAGGGGATTGGTTAAATGCAGAGAGTTAATTTCTCCATTGTCAGATCCATAAAGTTCAATTTCTATCTTTCTATTTCCCTGAAAATGCATTCCCTTTATATATATACTGTATATATTATATCTGAATCATCCATGGCACATAATAGTGCACAAGTGGTTTGGCAGTATTTTAAACTTTACAGCAATCAGTGTAAGTTCATCACACCATTTTACATGAACAGATTGATTTGGGGTATGATGCACCCCATTGGTCACTGGAAAAAGAATGTTATGGTGAGGAAACATTTAAATGTGTACCAACTTTGATTTTAAATCAGCCTTCGACCTTATTTTATTTATGTGACAGTTCGGCTCAGCATTGTCAGGATATATCACATGTTAGGAATCCAGTTTTTGTGGGTTGTTTGTGTGTTGTTCTCTCTCCACCACCAGGTGGTGCCCTGTCCTCGTTGGGCCTCCCTGCACACCTGCGGCCGTTGGACCATTACTGGAGGAGTATTTGAGCAATGGGCTGTCACTACCTCGTGGCCAGAGTGCTTGCCAGTTTTGGGTACTCTAGCCAAGTGGAGATTAGGGGAGTCTAACCTGATCTTCGTTTCTCTGAGTCTTATTTTGTTTTTGTCTTTGCTCTTTGGCAGGAAGCCTTCCTGTGTAACTGGATACCTGGACCTTCTCCCCCTGGAAGGATTTACTGAGTTCACACTGAGCAGGGGAAAACCTCCACATGATCCGTTCAAGTTCCCATCGGAAATCCAAGTGACAGTCCGCTCCATTACTCCTCCAGGTCCATCGTATGTCTACCTGTCCGCTCTCCAACGAGTTCCCTCTTCTCTGGATAAACCCACAGTGACTGGATTCAAGGATTGACCAGAGCCCCCTCAAACGTGAGTCCCATTCCTGCATAATTCGATCCGCAGTCTCGTTTCCCACGGTCCCTGAACTGATCTCTGCGATCTCCCCTTCAGACTTTCCAGTTCCGGTTCACCAGTTCTCTGAGTTCCAGATCCAACCCCCGTTCACATTGCTACAAATAAACCTGTTAAACTTTTCTCCATGTTCGCTGAGTGGTTTCCCTGCATGTGGGTCAGATTCCTTAAACCAGGGGTCACCAACCTTTTTAAGGCTGAGGGCCACTTCAAGGGTACTGAGTGCACAGCAAGGATCAGTGTTCACCTAAACTTCATTATACATTATAAACATTTTTGTTGTTTCCTTTAAGTTCTAATTGTATTTTAGACATTGTCATTTTAAAAGGATCTATAAATTTGTCAATAGCTATGACTGAAAGGAGAGAAAGAGAAGAGAAGAACATTTCAAACTTAGCCCACTGGTGAACTGTTCTTTTTTTTTAGAAGTCTGAGGGCACCCCATGTGGTCCATGAGGGGCCCATTGATACCCGCTGGCATCACGTTGGTGACCCCTGCCTTAAACCGACCATGACATCACACTGCAAATTCGGATCTCATAAATCAAATCTAGCATTAAAATTGCAATGAATTGAATAAATGAATATCAATTAATGAATGACTTTATTTAAGAGAAACCAGTAAAAAACCAGTAAAAGACCCCTGACCCCTGCCTTAAACCGACCATGACATCACACTGCAAATTCGGATCTCATAAATCAAATCTAGCATTAAAATTGCAATGAATTGAATGAATGAATATCAATTAATGAATGACTTTATTTAAGAGAAACCAGTAAAAAACAAAAACAAAACAAAAATTCAAATCTGACATGCGAATATAATAATGACATATTAAATTGTTTAACTTACAGTAGTGCTTATGTCTGAAAAGCGGTAGAGCAAAATAGGTTTTAGAGAAGTTATGATGCTGTTTCGTTTTAGTCCCCCTGAGTGACGATCTGTCGTCAATTTCCCATCTCTCTCCAAAATGTTTAATACATATACAGACTGTTCAGAGTTGGTGTCCATGACTGCATGTTTTTTCACCAAGTTTGTTTTTTATAAATTGAAACCATTGCATGGAAGTCGTTGTACGCATGTTTCAGGTACCGTTTTGTGCGTGTAGCAGTCTGGATGAGGACAGACAGTTTCCTCCTGTTAACCCATTTTTATACCAAAATGCTGCCAGTACACCCTTAAAATGTAGCTGTAAGTTAGAAACACAGTCAATGGTCGTCTGGAACATTTCAAATACGTTGATATGCATTGGAGATAAGTTGTTGATAAGTTATGCATAGGTTATGCACAAGTTACTCATAGGTTTTGGATAAGCTGGACACCAAGACTTATGAGTAAGTTAAACTTAACGTATGTCACCTATCAGATAACTTACATGTAACTTATGGCCCACATAGGTATTTGCATATCTGGCACATGTCAAGGCATGTACTTGCTATGTGTCAGCGTGCTTCAGTGTATTTCAGCGTGCTCATAATTATACAAAACTGACCCATAGCTTATCCAACGTTTTGTTTAGATCCAAGAAAGGCATTCGATCAGGTTTAATGGTGGTACCTGTTTAAAGTAGTGAAATCATTCGATCTGGGCGGGACTTTTATGCGCCAAGTAAAGATGGCATGCTTAATCCAACTACCCTTTCTGTTTTTACTAATCCAAATTGGTCGCATCATTTTCAGCTTGAAAGAATTCTTGAATTTGGTATAAATCTGTGTTTATTTCTTTCTACCACTTCACAAAAATTACCCACTATGTGGCTATAAATATTCTCTCTGGAATGGTTTATCAAGCCAGCTTTAAAATGAATTATGTAAAGGATGCATCCATTGCCATCAAAGGAATATTCTGGTAATTGTTTTGCAAACCAGGTGAAATGAATAACTCTGTAAAATATTATTAAAACCTTAAAGTTTGGTTTATTCAAGTGTTTTGTTACTCAGTATATCTTGGCTGAAAATAAAGGTACTGTAGGCTTAAACACGAGTACTTTTTTAACTCTACTGAAGATACATTAGGAAATAAGTAATTAGCTTAAAGCAAATCTTCAGGATCATGGATAGTTAAATTTATATGATGACTGGGCATGTCCTTTGGCATGCTTTGAGTAGCAGGTCCATGGAAGGACTTGCTGAGCTGGACCTATTATTAACTTGCAGTTCTAGTCTCCTAACTATGTCATATTCCCCTTTTTAACACCTTGGTTCCTTTTTTTTACCAGAGCTCATGGAAATTATTCATCAACTTCATATCAAAGAAAATATTTTCTTTTCATAAACTGAACTGCATGACGTAGACATCTTATCAGTTTGACCGTTGATAAAAGAACATCTCTGAATTTTTTCTTGGAATAGCCTGTGGCTGGAGGCTCTGGGGGATCCTTGAATGCAGAGGAGAATTTTTTTCCGTCTTTATTTTTCTTGAGGTTTTTGACTATGCAATATGTTCCCCAACACAGGAAGTCTTTGAAAATGCTGAAATCCCATTGGCACTATTAAACTGAGATGGATATTTAATATTCTGCAGGATAATTTTGCCAGATGTTGGTCGGACAGAACCAGCTGGGACACCGTTTACTAAAGAGAATCCACCTTAAAAATGCTTTCAGGGGATAAAAACAGAGGTTTGGTTAGTTTTAATCCATTATTATGAAAACAATTATAACCAATGGCAAAGTCGTTAATGTAAGTTGGTTCTGTTCATGACTTTAGTTCACACTGAAAAAACAGCTTCTTTCACATTATCTAACAATGTAATTCAAAATGATATACTGAGCAAAGAATTGATCATATCTCAATACAGACAGGCAATATTTTATGCAGTGTTAGTCTTTATTAGGTATTGGTTTTGTATTCCAGTCTGATATCACCTGAACACCATGTAATTTTTTGATTAGGTCTTGCATTTGCTCAATAAAACAGACCCTGCAAATACAAAATGCAGATCAGACATAAGCTTCGGATTTTAATGGAGTTAGAAAAAACATGAAGATGGTCAAAGTCAATCATTATTCATATTATCATTTTTATTTAAAAAAATATATGTATGATTGTCCTCATATATCTTTTCCATAATATTATTCTTTAGATAGATTTGTTTTTATTATATCAAATATGCTGGCCACCCATTTTGCTACAAGTTTCAAAGCCACTAAATCAACTATTTGGCTTATTTCAATCAGACACTAAAATAATATCTGGTGCTGAGTGCAAAGGAAGTGTGGATGAATTAAAGATATGAATTACGGGATATTTTGAGCTAAAGTCCCGTTTCCTCCTGCTAAAGTCTGTTTTGTGGTAAAGTGTGGAATGCAGACTACCACATTCAGATAGCAGACGTACGTACTACAGCTTACATATTAATTACCCTCCTGACTGTGTGCCACTCTGTGTTTCCTTCCATCCATCATCAGCATTCACTCTGTTTAACATTAACTAACCTGTGTCCACTGTGCTATCTCTGTACTACTCTTATTTTATTTATTTTTTTGCATAAGGCTTGTTTTATATGTTTCTGTTTGAACATTTGAACCTGAATAGTGAGGATACTACTGGCGTCCATCCATTGACGCCTTCAGGTCGCCTTGGACTGGGGCCTGACTGGACGCTGACACAGGACTATCAGAGCTTTTTGTCCAGTGGGACTTCTTTTCTTTCACAGACTCAACCTGACAAAATGCTGACAGAAAAGGGAATCATCTTTATCTCTTTCCCTTCATGCATATACTGTCTGTACTTCTCATTGGTAAACATAAAACGTGTATATTCTTAATTAAAAGATCATCATCATCTGTTTAAATTCTTCAAAGAAGATTGAAAGCTCTTTCTAAATTTTAAGATGTTTTATAAATCCCATGAATTTGATCTTTTCTATGCCCTTCATGTGACTTATGTGCGGGGTTGCTCTATGGGTATTTACCATAAATGTATGTGAGTGTCTTTTTGGCCCCTGAGTATCTCTAGAGTTCTGTCTACAGAGCATTATATACTTCCTGTTTCCTGTTTTGTCGACCAGTGATAACCTGATATACCCTGGAGGGAGTGATGGGGCGGACGTAGAAAGCAAACAGAGAAAGACTATGGATGAAATGACACATGGAGTAGGGCACAGTTTAAGATAAGCAAATGTGTCAAACTACAGTCCTGTGAAAAAGTTACACCGTCTGGTGAAGGATTTTCTTTCTTTTTTTTTTTCTTTTTTTTTGTCACCTCTAAATATTCCAGATATCAAACAAACTCATATGTCCCAAGTAAACCCAAAAAGAGATTTTCAAATGATTAATTTTATACCCTGTTTGTTATATCATGAACTGATTACAAAAGCTTTTGGAAAGCAGGCTTTTCTCTTTAGCCATTACTTGTTTCTGCTCTTTAAAATTGAAAATGGGTAGATTGGTTGATATACATTGTAAAAGTTCCAGATTAAACAATAATATTTCCCAGAATGTTTTAATTCCCCTTTGAAAAATAAAATACCCACTCAGTCCCCTCATCAGACATAAAAAACAGGCATTAGATTCTCTCCCGGTGAATCTGAGCCTCTATCTCATGCATGCAGCTGCTGGACACAATGCTGTTCGTTGTTCAATTCTCTATAATTGGTGTCAAGTCTTTCTCATTTGCATATGCATGCTAGGAGGGCATCTTATTGGAGGAGAAGTGGGAATGGAAATGGACTGAAAAGCAGCCGAGAGAGGGAGGGAGAGAGTGTTGTTAAAAAGAAGGAGGCTAAACGGAGAAATGAATGAACAAAGAAGTAAATAACAGCCGGGATGTGAGTAAGTGCTTCTAGAAAAATCAGCCTCTCTGGTTACCATGGCAACGAGAGGTGCAAGTTGGCTTTGCTCCCTGTGTAACCAATTATGTGTGCTTGTACGTGTATGTGTGTACTATCTAGAACCATTGATATGCAAACGAGAAAGCGGGCCCACGTGAGCTTGTAAAAATGTTTCCAGGGCATTTGACTTTACCATAATGTGTTTGCATCTGCTTTTTGTGCCAAGCTGCCTCCTGTCAGTTTGTTACTGTACTAGCTGCCATTTCTGGTATTCATTGTAGACACAAGTGAACAAAGACCAACGATTTTGAACTGTTTGATGACACTTTTCAAAAAGCTGTGCAAAAGGGGACTCGAGAGCAAGATCAGAAGTGGCTCACTAGCGAGAAACATAGTCCATTGTGTGACATGTTTTCTTTGAACATGGGGAGTTAAAAAAAAAAAGAAAGTGTCTCACAAACTTTCAATTTTAAACATTTTTTCCTGTATTCCAGGCTTTAATGCTTTAATGTCTTAAGACATAGATAGATAGATAGATAGATAGATAGATAGATAGATAGATAGATAGATAGATAGATAGATAGATAGATAGATAGATAGATAGATAGATTCACAATCTAGAAAAACAGATTAGTTAATACTGTTAAGCTTTAGCTTATGCAATGTAAACTCTTACCATTAGAGGTAAACATTTCCAAATTAAGCAGCACACATAATTTTATCTGTTTTATACCGTCCATGACATGAGAGCAGTGCTAAACAATAAAACACAAGAGGCAGTAACGACAGTAAGGTTTTTTTATTTTTATTTTCATGAAAATTTGTTTCCTGGAAATACCATACCTCTGTCATGTTTACTGAGACAGAAATGAGTAGGATAATTGACTTGCAATCCAGAGAAAATCACATTATAATAACTAGCTGGAGGCCATTTTTGTCTCCCTCCTTAAGGTGCCCATGCTGTTCGATTGTTTCAGAAGTTGTTGTTGGAAAGAGGTCACATGCAAGTTGCTGAAGTCTAGTTTTGCACTCATGCAGTACCTCATACGCACATAAAACCAGTGGGAAGTAATAAATGTGTTGCTCAGTGACAACGCTATAACAGTAATAACAGGATGGATGGACAGATGGATGGATGGTAGGATGGACAGACGGACGGATGGATGCATTATATAACTACTCTCTAATAACTATTTTAAGGGCTTACAATGTTTCTGCTTTTTTTTATTGTTTTGTTTACTTTCCAGGCAGCAATATTTTCGAATGTTATCCTCCACATGTAATAAAAAACACATCTCAACTTGTAAATGGAAAAAGTTAATTTCTTGGTATATTTTTGATAGTGCTGTATTTGACATTCTCTTGTGTTTAGATTATTCAACAGTTATATTCAAGGTTCACTAAACTGCTCCTTTAAGTGAGAGGTCTGCTGTGATTCAGACTATAGACACACATACAATCATGGTGAAAGATAATACGCTTCCCTTTTTAACATTGCTTTTACATATTTGATGTGCATGTTTTTCCATTTTGCCCAAGAATTATCTATCAACTAATGAACAAAAAGAATGTGTGCTTTGATCTTTTTGCTCAGTTTGGGTTAGATTTCTATAGCTTAAAACATATCATGTTTTTGATAAAAAGGCTTTTAATAGACTGTTTCTGTGTTGAAGGGATTAGAGAATTGGCTGATAGAGAGGCAAAGATGGCTATAAAGTCAGGCCAAAATAGTAACTCCTTTACAGTGTGTCTTCCTTTATAATGACATGGCCTTTTTGTTTTATCAACATTTCCTGGTAATTAGCTTCATGATTGAAATTACTTATTTGATGATGTCATCTGCTACCTCTGAAAACTGCTGGGTCCCTAAATTCAACACCAAAATACAACACCATGCCTTGACAGTTAACCAGATTATTTGAGTTGGACAAAAATATTCCATTTGTGGTATGTTCCTATTTGCCATACCATCAGAAGTGTGAATTTGGCATTAAAAGTATATTCATCTTCATAACCTTCCTCAGCCACAAAAGAATGAACGTAATTAAGGAGGGATTCCACAATATTGCAAATAACCTGTGCAAGAATACACATCATAAAAGAAACTTCTGTTTTTGATCCAGGTTTTCTAGTAGTGCAGTGGACTGTGAAATCACCCCTCTGGACCACATGAAGGGGATTCTGTTAACAAAAAATCCAAAAGTCCAGGTAAGAGTGATTTAGGGTAAGCCCTACTTTCAAATATTTAAATTTACTATTTGCATTATATTACCAAAGTGTATTGCAGAATATCTCTGATGTTGACTGCATATTAGCAAGATAGAGGCAAAATGCCCTGGATCAGTCCACTTAAAATCCCATTAGGTTCATCAACATTTTAAATTGGAATGTATAATGACTAAATCAATTACCAAATTTATCTAAATAATAGCATGTTGAATTATCATTTATATATATATATATATATATATATATATATATATATATATATATATATATATATATATATAAAGTCCCTTGTATGTGAACTTCAGCATGATTTGAAAATACAAGTAGCACCTGTAGTAAAAAAGAATGTGCATAATCCTAATGTAGCTAAAAACATTAAGTAATTCAGATCAAATTGTTTCTTTTGCTGCTGCTGGTCCTACAGTCCAGCTTTACATGTAGAGAAAGAAGTGTTGCTCAAGAAAGAGGCAAAACATAACACAAGAGTGGAAAATGAAGCTTCCCTCTTCTTCATCTGTGCTGATTTAAACATAAACATATGTGCTTTTTGAAGGTGCAGAATAAAGAAAAATTTATCTCGATAATATGTGAAACATATATTACATAAACGAAATTGATTTAAGAAGTATACAGTTTATCTGGTGTTAAATAAAACAAACAGCTGTGTGCTTTTTATTATAAATGGCTGTAAAAGTAGTATTTATAGCAGGACAAAATATACAAAAAAGGAAGAGGCCCTCTGTTATATTTAAAGAAAAAAACATTATTTGAAAATGTTTGTCTCTTCAAAAAAGAAAAAATCAACAGTGGTAAAGATTGCTTTAAAGACTCTGAAGCTCAGAAGGGAATAGACTGAGTAGTAAAATACTTTTGGCTGGGGTTTCTCCCTAAGAGAAATGAAGAGCTCAAAAGATGGGATAAAACAGCAGAAGCTCATTAAAGAAGGGACCTATTTAGAGAATCAATAAAATTCAAAGTCATATATTTTCATTATAGCATAATTTCCAAAAAATGACAGGCAGTTTTAGTGCACTGTTGTCTAACTTCTGATGGCTGTAATTGTTTAATAACGTGTTCTTGTTTTTCCGTCAAAATAGGGTGCGCCATATCAAAGCAAATGCCTGGAATATTGAATATATTCAGTAAGTTGTAAACAGACATGGGAAGTAACGAAGTACAAATACTTCGTTACTGTACTCAAGTAGATTTTTCTGATATTTTTACTTTACTTTACTACTTATTTTTATGGCGACTTTTTACTTCTACTCCTTACATTTTTACACAAATATCTGTACTTTCTACTCCTTACATTTAAAAAAATTGGCTCGTTACTTTAGTTTTGAATCATTTCAATGGAGTTACGTTATTATTTTTCACATCATCAGTACCATATTCAATGTAATTGGATGTGAATCTACGTTGCATTTGACGCACCGCTACAAGATGAATCGACAGATTCGGCGGTATTCATTGGCGGCAAATCATTGCAGCTTGGTGGCGGTGGCGTTAGCATAGTAGTATGGACGACGAGATGATTGAAAATGAACACAACGGAGATCTAGTCCTATTGGCAGACATCCATTTAAAATGTAGGCAATGGCATGAAAAAAGTGGTTTCTACTTTTACTTTTACTTTTATAAATTTAATAAATTTACAAGCCTGTACTTTGTTACTTTTACTTCAGTAAAGAGGTTTAATCAGTACTTCCACTTTTACCAAAGTATTTTTTAACACAAGTATCTGTACTTTTACTCAAGTACGGAAAGTGAGTACTTTTGCCATCTCTGGTTGTAAAATACATTCTAAAAATGTAAAGTATTTGGTACTTTTAGAAAATTAAAAAAAAAGATTGTGTTGTAATAACCCTTGAACTGAGAGGTGTCCATGTAGATGCAAAGAGGACAGTTAAGTAAATTACATAAACATTTTATATTTTTTGGGAAACAGTTTTCATCCATCTTTTCATCACAATCACAATCTGCAGTGACTCCTCATAGAAGATTTCTTCTGATGAATTACAATACATAACACACATACACACGTATATAGCTATCTTTCTCGTGCACTCTTCCATGACACACAGTCTGTACACACAAGTCTTTGTCAGACCACTCTTTGTGAACTTGTACCTTTTCAGGGAGTCATTCTGTCCCTCTGTGGGACCACCAGTGAGTTAGAGAAGCTGCCAAGTCAGACTCTGGCACTAATTGGCTACACTATTAGTTGCCCACAGAGCCACACTTTGACTACAGAAATGAGATCATCAGTGTGAGGACAGAGATTGGGCAAAGTGCCTGCGAGAACGTATGAGACACAGAGAGGCAGAGGGATTCCTAATTAGTGGTCTCTGCTGGACATGAGAAACCTGCAGAAGCACTTTAAAAACCTTCACCCCTGCAGGACTCATACATTCGTACACATGCACAATACTGCCCCCAACCCTCCCCCCCTCCTTGACTAGTTCTCTTAATTGGTTGGATTGTGTTGATGTATTTGGCGGTAGCTTGACGAAAGAGGGATGTCTTTTGTGTGATACTCTTGAGAACCTGTGATTGGCAGCTGGGACAGGAAGTGAGAGCGTGGAGCTTAAAGCGGAAAGCAGCTTTTCTCTCTGTGGTGCCTTTCCCAGAGTACATGCCTCTCCACCTCTCTAAATTCCTCTCATCCTCCACTGTGCTTTTGCTCTCACTTTCTCCCCTCTCTGCATCTTCCTGTCCACTTATATCCATTTACATTGAGCATCACTCAGAGCTTATTTTCAGGACATTCGCACAGGCTTTTTGTCACCCCCTCCTTGCCCTTGTCATTTCCTGAGAAGAAAAAGATTATGTTACTCTCTGCACTCAAGCAGCGGAGGTACACTGCCAAACAAATGCTCCCACAACTGTGCCAATGAAATGAAGTGATTGAGAATCTACTTATGCTCTATTAGCTTACAACAGCACTATGTAGACTGAACCATGTTGCATATCTTGGAAGGTTTACTATTGTTATAATACTGACAATACCAAATTGAAAATGTCTTTTAAAATTTACTAGGGGATCTATACATGTTTTGATCCTCCTGCTTAACCCTCTCAGACTCAACTTAATTTGTAGTTGCAGGACAAATCTGATATTTGGAGAAAATGATCATATGGGGTAGTAATATACAATTCAGACTTTTTTTGAGAGAGACCTTCACATGCAATGAATTCTGGGATGTTGCAGAATTGCAACAGTGGCCCGGAGTGGTAAATTAACACTGAAGACTGAATCTGATATGAACGTTAACTTTATTTGAATGTCACAAACAAAAAATTAACAAAATTCAGGGGAAAAAAAATTTCTCTCACAAAATTAGAGACAACTTTTTCTCTAACTTTTTTCTGCACCGACATCTCAAAACCTCTTGAGAAGGCGTTTCTGTTAAACTGTTGCTCAAAATATAGGCAAACTAGTAGATAAAGCATGTAGCATCCATTGGTACATGTTTGGGCACATGTTGCGAATCCACAACATTGAACTCGAGATGCCTCTGGTGAAAGACCCAGAGCAGATAAAATCTACTAATTGGCATGTGTCATATCTATACACATTCATGATTCATCTTATGTACAGTAGTATTGATTTCAAAATAATGGAAATTGGTAGTGATACTTACATGAAATTGGTGCTTAGACAATCTGTTTCAGTGACACCAAGGACTCAGCCATATTGAAAGAGAGTCAGCAGTGTCATCTGGTGAGCAAATGCACAACTAAGTCCTTCTGTTGTACTTCTGAGTAACAAAAGCTCTTAAAATATGGATGTGGAGTAATTAGCTAAGTATCCTTTAGCTGTTGCAACTCTGCAACATCTGCCTGGAGAGGGTTAACGATAAATTGTATCTACTCCAGTTATAAAATTTGGAAACTCTGCAAGACATTGTTGAGAAGATATTAAAGAGTAGATATGTTTTCGAGTAACAAAGACAAAAATTGTGAAACTTTGAGAGAAATCAATGGCAAATGTTATAAAGTAGATAACTCACTATAGGCTATGAAATAATTTCTTGTGAAATGAAATGATTGCTTGTGACGTCATTGCGTCCTCTACTGCGAATGTGGGACACTTGCGTTGTATGAATGCAGTTCATACAAGAGATCACATACAAGTTGCATACATTTGGAAATGTGAACAGCAACACATAAAAATCGGAATTGAGCATTAAGCCCTGCAATGTGAACGTAGCCTATGTCAGGAGACTAGGCACTTTACAGTCATTCACCAATTCAAACACAAACAATGATGATGGCAAGCTACATTGTGCAGACTGTGGTGATCGAACCGGGTATGTGCAACCTTCACAGAGCATAGGCACACTGCTCTAACCACTACTCCCCTAGACTCCCCTGGATGACTAAACTTTCTGATTTTGAAAGCACATAAAAAATAAGTTAATATCTTTGGACTTTAGCTTCCAAAGACATTAACTTTCATAGACATTTCATAACCTTGGTGTTATTTTTGATCAGGACTTGTCTCTTAAATCACATATCAGAGTTATGTTGTGGTATCAGTGATACCCCCACCCCATCACAGAGGAACAAAGTACCTCCTCTCTTCAGCCAGGTGAACAATCCCCCCTTTAATGACCGACCCTTCACAATCTTAGACAGGTTTCAGATATTACAGGCTAACAATGGAACCAAAAGACCCGCTCGCTGGCTTGAATTTGTATGTTTCCAGGCAATACAAGACCTTGTCTATATAAAGCCTCAAACTCACTGTGAATCCAGACAGTTGAATTGAGAAAGCTTCCTGGAGGGGAAGCGAAACGTCTTCAAACCTTGGAAACCAAGTCCATTGGATTGTTTTTAAACTTTTACGAAACACATATCAGAAAGGATTCTAGAATTTCTTATTATTTATTATTTCAATCTCCAGAATATTGCAAAAATGTGTAATATCTATCTGTACAGAGATGATGCAGAAAAACTAGTCCATACATAAATAGATAGAGTCACCTATAAAGCAAGTTTTCCATTACCTTTTCTATCAGAAAGTATTTATAGATCAGTGCTTCTATGTTCCTCTTGTTTGTCTGCTTCTGTTGTCTTGAAACCCTGTTTGACCTCGGCAGAGGTTATAGTAACACCAGCTAATTCAGCCATTTTGTGTAAGAAATGCTCCCTCAAGGTACTTTTTAATGCAAAACGCAGTCTACAATCTATGAATTGAAAAGCTACTGACAGAATAATGCTTTTGTGTTGCTTGAGGAAGAGTTTCTCTGTGAGGCTACTATACCTGAGGCACCCCACCAAAGACAGTCCAGTGAGAGTAACAAAAACACAATAGTGGAAAAGAAGTCTGCCTTTGTAACTAGGAGTTAAGGAGGGATTTCACTTCTTCAGTCCTTGAATGTTGTTGTTCCTTTCATTTACATTTAAAAGCAAAACTGGGCTACTGCAAACCTGTCCATAAAAATCACCTGACAAGACAATCCATCGTGGATCCGACAGGTAACAACTTAAAGAACATACTAATCAGTCATTGACAGCAATACATTTACAGTAAAAGCTGTCAGTCTGTCCCTGTCAAGGTGTAATCATTCCAGACTCTTAAGCTACATTGACAGCTGACTGAAGAAAGAAGTGTTACACATCTTTAAAAATTAAAATTATTACCAGCAAGATCACACCAGAGTTTTGTTTGCATTATTCCATGATATCTTAGTTAAGAGATGTATAGATTTCTATAGCACTTCAATTTCAAAATGAAAAGTAAAATACATTTGTTCTCCACTGTTCCTATACTGTCAGCTTGGATCCTGCTGTTGCAGATTGAGATTAAGTATAGGTTTCCATGTTAACACAGAATCCTGCATGCTTTTGTTTTGTTAACATTTTTTGTTTCACATTACTGCGAGAAATCTTAAAAACAAACCTAAATACTATATTTTAAAAGCTCATTTGCTTTGTTAAGACACCGTATTGATTATTATTAAAAGCAATAATCTTAGTTGTACGTGTCATTCCAAACATTGTAAATAACTTGCAACTCCCTGCATGCTGGATTAATATATATGTGCCAAAAAGTGATTGATGATTTAAGAGTTGTTAGAGTTTGTTTTGTAAAGTCATCTTTAAACAGTACCTTACATGTGGTGGGAAGACAATGTTTGTTTGTAGAAAAGACAAAGTCCTCCATGCAAAGGAATAATCAATGCATAATTGTAGCAAATCATAGACCTTATTATGAATTTATGTTTATTGACCCGATCTGTTGTAAATCATAAATGGGATGACATCGATGTCTCTGAAACACTTTATATCTCTAAACATCACATTGGTGCCTTTACTAAGGGTTTGGCCCCATAGAGTTGATAAATAATTCTAACCTGCAGTGGCTTTCCGCCCTTCCTTCATTCCTATGACCTATGTCTACTATAATAATAGAACTTTATTCTCACATTGGAGAAATTCCCCTCTGCATTTAACCCAAACCCCTGTGGAGCAGTGGGCTGCCACTGTGCTGCACCTGGGGTGCAGTGTGAGATTAAAGGTCTTGCTCAGGACCCAGAGTGGCAGTCTGTGGGAGTGGGGCTTGAACTCAGATCCTCTGGGGGCCAAGCATAATGCCCTAACCACTATGCCGCCACACCACCATATTATCATTATTATACATTTTATTACACAATGTTACTATTGAGCATTCTTATGGCAGAAGCTTGTTAACACAAACTCACTCACACATACATACTCAGATGCTTCTAGACACTCGATATACAGATAAAAGCTATTGTATCTAGATCGGCAGTTGCCACGAAAATACAAATTTGTATTAAACAGTAGGCCTACAGCGGGATTTCATCAAGATTGATATATATGAATTTCTTGTTGCCATATTTTTTTTCACCTTGTGTGCCTCTGTGCAAGCAAAAAAATAAGCAAACACATTGGGCACATAAGTTAAGAAAAGATTTTAGAATAACAAAATAAAGAATGAAAAACGTTGGAGCCATACTATAAAAGCTCTATTCAGGTCTACAAATGAATATATATATATATATATATA
>NW_015150553.1:841437-842952 GCF_000732505.1 Cyprinodon variegatus | reverse complement strand
AAATGATCTGAATAAAACAATCCATAAATAAAACTGTTTATCTTTTCGACCCCTTGATAATCTCAAAGCAATTCTCATTATAATTTTGTCAATGCAATAGAGCCGCTATCCAAACAGAGAATTCATCCCGAACACAAATCCATGTTTACGTTTAGTTAAATTGGACCTTAATGCTGCCAATAGAATTTATGTTTTGAAAAAAAATTGGTTTGACAAAAATAAAGAATAATGAATCAGCTTTCCACATTCACATTTTATTTCCAGATACTTTCATGTTCACCTTCAGTTTTATGCCACACAACTTAAAATAGGCTATTTCTGCTCCTTGACAAACCAACAAATAGTACAGCCTACAAAGTGTAAACATTAAATGTTCCAAAAATAAAATAAAATAGCACACAGTTTTATATGACAAGGAAATTAACTCACGCACATCGTTCTGGGTTTTTAAAATAGAGGAAAATGTGAGAAGTAAATGAAGTCCAAAGAACAGAGAAAGAGGAAAGGATTAGAACAGACAGAAAATTAAAAAGACATGAGGAAAGCAGCAGTTTAGATAGAAGCACATTTTTAGGAGCTAGGCTGAATAAAGGAATAAATCAAAAATAATAAGCAAACAAATTTAAAATTCATACACCAGAAATGATCCTTACAAACATGCAGGGTGCATATTAAGGACTTAATAAATTAAAATAATTCAAATAAAAAAACAACAAGCCATGCACCATCTGTACAACTAAAGGAAACATCTATATAAACTCTGAAATTCTTTTTCCCACTCTTAATATGAAGCACCCTCCATTTCCATTGAAAATAATCTACAAATCAGCAAAAACTACAAGTGAAAAAATGATAAAAATGCGGCAAATTTCCAGTCTATTTTTTTAAACATCACAGTAATGTGAGAATCACCTTTTACTGGGCTCAGAAAACTTCAGAAGTGATCATATGTAACAGATAGAGCAAGTTTTACACTCAGGTTTGTTCTTTGTCTCAAGTGTTTTACTATTTGTAGAAACAGTGCAAAGACAGGTTTTTTTTTTTTTTGGTTTCCGGAGCTCATGCTTATTTGCCATACTGCGTTAGAATACAGTGAAATATTAAAACATAACACTGACGGTATACATTCAGTCTTAACATCTAACAGCTGTGCGTGTTTGAACCTGTGTTGATATCTGAACCGTAAATCTGTTATTAGGTCCTTTTTTATAGTGAAGTGAAAGCTTTACATTCATGTGACATAGATTAAATTTGGGATACATGTGATCTACGGGGTAGGGAGGAGCTAAAGGTGAGTTTAATGCAGGAAACACAAGAACAGCTTATGTTTCTTGAAGAAGGCAGACTGGTTGTTCTCTCACTATGGGCCGGATTTATCAAGATCCAATTTTGCGTGCAGTAATTTGCTCTCGCGATGTGGAATTTTGCGCGAGGGGCTGAACCATGGTTTGCGGGTGATTTAACAAGAGCGATTGCGTAACTGGTGGCAGGTGCAAAACTGTTGGAGACGCCCTA
>NW_015150553.1:784366-840562 GCF_000732505.1 Cyprinodon variegatus | reverse complement strand
GAAAAAGTACTAAATGGATAAGAGGCGCTATTTAGCACGTTTTAAAGACCAAATCCTTTTAGCACGCTGTTGATAGATCAGTTTGTACATTTTTTAGTGTGCGCAGTTAAATAGCTCACGTTTTAATACACGCAAACCTTTGATAAATCCGGCCCTAAGTGTTTCGTCAAAATACTGCAGGTGAGATGGGTCGCTCTGCTTATTTACATGTGAATCTCAGGGACTGTATAGTGTTGAAGTTAAGAAGGATTTTAGTTTGGTGCAGAGAAGGTGAAAACATTCAGTGAAATCCACCCTTATTGTTGTAACTACTCATTACTGGTCTATCTGAAGAGAAAGGCAGATGGTGTACGCACCTTCAGGAGCAACAAGCTGCTAACAGTGGCCTAACGCTAATCCAGCCCACAGTTCAGGTGGGATTAAACTTTTTATCCAAGAGACAAAGAAGGAGCTGAGGCAATTTTCTGTTTATAGAATGACATTTTTTTTTAAACTTTTAACCATAATCCAAGCCCTAATTATAAGCTCAGACCACCCCATATGAAGGAGATTAGCACTAGTCCCTGTGATTATTTTCAGAGTCTGACAGCTGATCAAAATTCTCTTGGACGTCGGCGCAGAAATCGCTTTCAGGCTCTGCATCGTCATCATTGCTTTCCGCGCTGTAGTCAATCTCCTCCAGAAAGGATGGCTCATCCTCCTCCAACACATAGGTAGTTGTGCAGCTGCTGTAAATACAAGAGCGACAAAAAATAAATAAAAATCAGTGTCACATAATGCAATTTTTGTTATTTAGAGAAGAAAAACACTATAATATTCGGTTAGAAATCTACAAATTAATTTAAATGAAAGTGTAGCAATTACTGTTACTGACAGCAGAATCATTTGTCTAACAAGGAATTGAAAAATGTTTTGTTCATGGGCCAATATGAGATTCTCACAGTAAGATAACTTAGTGAGAAATCAAACACACACAAAAGCCATTTTCTGGCAATTATGCAGTCACAAAAATTTCCAAATGAAAATTTCAATCATAATCTTAAAACTTGATTTATTTACAGAAAACCAACAATTTTTTTATGCAACTGTATAAAAAAATTGATAACTGATTGATTACTGCAGTTAACTTAGGCAAAAAATGTATATTTCTGGGCTGAATCTCCTCTTTCTTAGGATCATTGAGACCGAACAAGCTGAGATCTTGCATGGAGCCCCAGTCCAAGGGAGATTAACAGTCATGTTTAGCTTCTTCCATTTTTTGATGATTGCTTCAACAGTGGAACTTTTTTCACCAATCTGCTTGCCAATTTCCCCATAGCCATTTCCAGCTTTGTGGAGGTTTACAATTTTGTCTCTATTGTCTTTTGACAGCTCCTTTCTTTGTTCTTGGCCATGTTAGTAGTTGGATTCTTACTGGTTGTATTGGGTGGACAAGTGTCTTTAAGCAGTTAATGACCTCAAACAGGCACATCTAATTTAGGATAATAAATGGAGTGGAGGTGGACCTTTTGAAGGCAGACTAACAGGTTTTTTAGGGTCAGAATTCTAGCTGATAGATAGGTGTTCAAATACTTATTTGCAGCTGTATCAAACAAATAAATAGTTAAAAAAAAAATCATATATTGTGATTTCTGTTAAAAAAAAAATTTAGATTATGTCTCTCACAGTGGGCACACCTACGATGACAATTTCAGACCTCAACATGATTTCTAAGTAGGAGAACTTGCAAAATAGCACAGTGTTTTTTAGCACAGTATTTTCCTCACTGAATAACAATACCTTTATTAGGCCAGGTATACACTGACACAGCTAACGGACCCATGTTAAAACGTCCCAACCAAGGCTAAATTGGTTAATTTGATTAATTGTGACCACTTCATTATAAAAAGGATCAATATTTCATTTATATATATATATATATATATATATATATATATATATATACATATATATATAAACACATAATGGTTTGTGTGTGGTTTTTTTTGTGCCTTTTTCTCATCAATGTGAAAAAGAACAAAAAACTGTGTATAAAAGGTCAAGTTCCTTCATGCATTGGTTGTTTCATGGTACCCAAGGAACCAGAATTTTATTAAATACTGAACCCACCATTGCATTATTAGGATGAACTAAAAGCTTACAGGAAAGTGACATAATTTGGAACATTTACCATACTTCAAAAGGAAAGCTTTTGGTTCTTAAAACTATTATCGAAAAAATCAAATACTTCCTGAGATCATGGGAATGCATGTTTTTCAGTGTTCATTTTTCATCCCTCTCACCTTGAGGCGGCCAACTGAAAAACATATAAGTGACTTACAGATAATTAAAATGGATTTTTATGTTAATCGAGCAGTTGCTTCAGAACACCTGCATGTTTTTAAACCTAAATTCTTCTAGGGTTAACATTAGAAACCAAAAGAACAAATCTACTTACTTATTAAATTATAACAAAACTCATGTTGCTACCAAACAGTGCTTGTAAGCTCCCGTCAGTGAGGCTGTTTTTTTCCTATGGGTCCTAATGGTTAAATGGTTGCTGGTTCTTTGAGGTTTTAGTGGCTTTAGTGGGTTTTTAATGGTGTTAATGGTCTGAAATGTGATCCTAGGGAGACAGTCGATCATGTGGAGTTGGGGGGGGGATATAGACAATGAGCTCCCCTCAGTGAGTGCAAGAGACAGACAAAGATACAGAGAAACTGTGCGTCAGTAAATGTACCGTAAGTGTGTAATGACAGACAGAATTTTATCGAATCGGATTGCAGAAGTTGTGCATCAACCATTACAGGCCATTATAATAGGAAAAAAAAACATCTCCAATGACTATTCAGCATTTATCATATAAAGATACTCTATAAACCATACAAGTACAACTTAAACTTTATCCCCTTGTAAAAAACCATTAGTTATTTAAACATCATAAAAATGAGAAATAAATCCCCCTCATTTAGGGACACCAGCTAGAGCTCTAAACAGATAAAAACATTGTTAAGTGCTACTATAGAGAGACCTACATGTATAACCATAAATCAAGGATGAGAGCAACCAATCCCAAAGGGTACACATGCAAACACCGTCGGAGTCCCTTAATGATCAGCCACATAAATGATAAATGAATATATTAATATGAGTAGAGTACGTTACTAAGAACAAAGCAAAGGAACGACAAGCAAAGGAGAAATTGAAATTGAGGTTTGGGGTATAAATGTATTTTTCTAAATATGTGTTGCAGATCTAAAAAGAAAAAATGCTGAAGTCTACATGTAAAGAGAAGTAAAGATAACCTTAACTGTTTTAGCCTGTGTTAAAAAAAATGGTAATAAATGAATGGCCACGTTGAATAAAGAACAATGTGGACACAGATTATTATGTGACTGGTAACTGAATGGTGTGTCACGTCCAATGTTTTAGTTATTGTTTTGTTTTCCTCTATTCAAGTGTTGATTCACTCTCTAATAGATATTTGGAAGAATATGGAACAATAAAAGATGGTTAAAAAAAAAAATTAGGAAAATAATTGCATTTAAATAAGACTTTTTAGATTAGGCATAGCAATCAAATGTCAGGCTGTCCTATCATTCACTGCTATTTTTTACTGTATGAAAACAATTTCATTAAAATTGAGAAATACTTTCTTTATAACAAAGGAAAATTAAACATAGATGCACATCACTTTGGACAGAGATGATCTCCTGTAGAGATCTGTCTTACAGCAGATCGGTGCTGATATTTGACCACCTAAAGTAGAGGATGTTCAAGGCTCTTCACAATCTTTCATTTCATGAAGAATAATTACTATACTCTTTATCAGAGCTTTCACAGGACTCTACAGAACAAGCCCAGACTTCTTTAATGGCTAGTTGAACTTTAAGTCATTGACTCTAATGCTGGGTAGAATTAATATAATTAGGGCTGCAAACAACTTTATTTTGTAAATCAATTAATCTGTCAATTATTTTTTCGATTAATTGATTCATATTTGGGTACTCAAAAGCCCTGTGTAAACTAATTTCTGAAAACCGATCCGTGCAGAGTTCGGACCGAGCTTTGATCAGTTAAACGTGCCGATCTCGGTTCTTTGCGACAGTTTACACATCGCATGATTCCTTGTCTTCTAGTGATGATCTACTGCTCTCTAGAGGGAAAACAAGCAAATCTGCATGGCGTAACCATAACATTCAGGAAGTTTGGTTATAATTGTGATATCCCGCTGTTTGCGGAGAGTCAGGCGAAGAAAGCAGTCTTTGGTAAGGTTACTTGACAGAGTCGGCTTTTGGGAAGTGGATACGATAAACGATAGTCTAATCAGGGCTTACAGAAGCAAGAAACAATGACAGACTTTTAGGTTTCTCACACTGCTAAGCAGGATCATCATTGGAAATCGTGCGGCATGGTAGAGAAGTTGGTATTTTTATGAATGTCTTACTGTAAGAAGAGGAGGTGGTCTGCTCATGCACTCTTTGTTATCTGAGGCCCGAACCTGAACTGAACCGAGTCCTACTGATGAACTACTACAAACATTTGAGAATAATTCAGATTACTTTTACTCTTAAGAGAGCTAACTTTGCTCAAAAGTAAACTGCATAAAGGTGTAAGGTAAACTTGGGTTACACAGGCCAGTCTTTGTCTTATAGCTGTTTTATGAACACAGCACATTTTCCTTTAAATAGACTCCTACTTGAGTTTATAATAAAATGCTAATTTATGCTGGTCGTGCAGAGGAGCAAGGCTAGTTTACATGTCCAATGTGCATTTAATCCACACTGTGCAGCCCTGTGCTACGGACTGCTCAATGTGGCCGTGAAAACCTCCGCAGGGGGATAAAATTGATAGAATTTCAATGATAGTCGCGCCAGACCTGCATAAATGCATGTCTTTATTTGGGTCTTGAGTAGAGCATCAGAGGGGAAATGTAGATTGTACTGACAAATGGACCATGTTTAAAAAGCAGCCACACTTAATCACAGAAAGCAGCAAATGTCCAGACTTAATGTCGTTAATGTGATTCTTTGATTAGATGCCAAGTAATAGGCTTTGAATCATCCCAAGAAGATTCAGTATCTCAGGCTTTAAACTAACCACTGTTTACGGTTTAAATTTGGCTTCAACAATCGTCTTTTAGGAACTTATCCCATGTGATGAGTCTGATGTACATCTGATGTACGTACATCAGTTCACACCTGATTTACTGAGGCATTAGAAACAGCCACAGCTGTGGCAGAACATTGCGTCAATAGAGCCGAACTTCTAATAACAGTTATCACTAATCACTTTCGCTATCCTTAAGAAAGTTGTTTTACGTTGACAGTCACATATCTCAAATGTGCCTGACTCCAGTTCACAAAGATTAGCACAAACATTTCTGGTACCTTTGCAGTTATAGATGGAAAATTTGTTTGGGGCTGAAACAATGAATCGGATGAATTATGATTAATCGATTATGAAATATTAATCGACTAATTTAAAAATCGATTAATCGTTAACTGGAGTTTAGAGACTGTAAAATATCCCTTTAGGCTAAAGCTCAGCCAACCCTTGAGCGGTAATTATACCAAAATTGTAAAAACAAAAAAATATATATATTAACAGTTAGCATTTAAGATATAAAAAAGAAGCTTTTTTGTCTGTCAATATGCTCTATCCAGAACTCCTCAAGTGGAAAAGCTTTCGTTTCACTGGTTTTACTTCGTAAAAAGTCTTCTTTAAGGAACCTTTGGCTATCCGATTAATAATGAATTAACAAAAAAATTATCAATACATTTCTCGATTTGCAAAAAAATTGTTAGCCGCAGCATTAAATTAGATCAAAGTTTCTGATTTGGTATTTTAGAAGGTTTTGAATGAGGGTGGTGGTATTCTAAGAATTAACATAGTGATTTTTAGAGTTATTACCTACCTGATATTCATTATTCATTATTGGCTTAAGCAAAAAAAAAAAAAAAACCCTGAAAAAATGCTAAATTAAGAATGATTTTTTTTTTTACACTAAAACAAATGTTTATACTACTCAGCATAAGCTAAGTAAATATAAAGAGCAGTAATCAAATTATGATTTTAACTATTAAGGGGGAAAAAAAGCTATCAAAATCAACAAGGCCCTACTGCTCCTGCCATCCTCAAACTGACAATTAGATTTTTCACTTTGGAGAAATAAAGCCCACTCCATTTTACATAAGTGTTTTAATTTAGCCACAGAGGGTTTTCAGGCACAAACTGCCTGTTTAGGTGTCTTGGCTTAGGCTGACATCCTACTGTATAACCTCAGTATGCCTCAGCACTTGGGTTATGCAGCAGAAGGATGTCTGGTTGCAAACTGTTTGCCAGACATCCTCCATCAGGGTTTTCTACTAGAGAACCAAATTCATGGCTCTATCAATTACAGCAAGTTGTCCAGGTCCTAAAGCAGTAACGCAGTCCCAGACCATCACATTAACACAGCATGTGTTCATTTTCTGCCAGCTGTAACTGGAACCACTCTGTTCAAAAATTCTGCTTTTGTCTGAGGGCTATCAAAATTGTCCTCAAAGGTCTTCTTCAGACCTTTTCTTCTCAATCATGAAAAACACAAGAGGGAGAAAAACTAAACTGTAAAGTATACCTAAAGCAGCAGAGTGAATATCCAGAAGCTGAAGCAACATGCCTCTGCTTTTAGTCTGGATTCCAGTTTTAGGTTAGAGAAACCCCGTAGATCTATGTTAATCATTTTAATGAATTTAAAGGAAATAAAGAGTCGAGTTAAAACAAAGATACACCTGCAGGAAAAAGCTGTGCTGTGATTTTAAACAGTCTAATTAAAGGCTATGATATCCAGTAAATTTGATTACCAACATTTGATCGAGCTCTTTAGTTCTATTTCAAAACACATGGAGGACAAACTTAGAACTGTGCTGCAAATACCTACACTGTTGATACAGAGCACATGTAGCTTATTTTCATTGGCATCTATAAATTAAGAAAGATTATCATTTAAAATAAAAATTAAATCTCTGAAAAGAAAAAACAATCCAAAGTTTTATTAACATTTTTCAAATTACATTACATCTAACATAGCCACTGGTATGTTGTAAGCCACTGGTCTGTATTTACTTAGTCAAAATCCTTTGTGTTTTCTGATTGTAGTCCTCCATATTCCATTTTTTATAAACAGAAAGCCCCTATGCTGCCATGTTTAAAGTCATGCTTCATTACCTTCTCTATAGTGCCCCCCAGTGGAGATGTCAAATAAGAATCTGGCTACCTCCTCAGAACCAGTTCACTCATGGTTGGAAATTAGCAGAGTGGTAAGATAAAGCATTTTGTGGCTTTCCATGCTTTCGATGCTGTGACCTTCTGGGTAATTCAGGGGTACATTTGGATTGGAAAGCTAATCCTGGGAAGTTTCATCACTGTTCCATGCTTTCTCTATTAGCGGATAAAAGCTCTAAGGCTCAGGGAAATACCAAAGCCTTAGAAATGTTGAAATGATTTCCAGACTAATAGATTGTGCTGACTTAGTTCCTCTTTTCTTTGAGATCTCTTGGCCTAAATTATATTGTCAGAACGTTTCCATTAAAGCTATTTCTTGATGCTTTAATGGGAATAGACAGTAGTTAAGGATGAGTTGGTCAGCCAAAATAAACTATGCTTCCCAAAAGGCGTGATTACTCAAAGCTAATTGCTGATTTAACAGGGGAGGGAGATATAATAACTTTTCCCCATGGGGGCAACTTATTTTGGATAGCCGTCATCAACATTACAAGATAAACTAATCACTTTACAGTTGCATTCTGTGTTTAATCGGGTTATTGTGTATAATAGTTTTTAAATAATAGCAATCATAAATGTGAGATGGCAAATATTTTTTAACAGTACCACTGCTTGCCAATGTTAGTTCAACAGATGTTAGAATAATAGGACAGATGGTGGCCCTCCTTCAAGACATAAAGAAGGCAATAGATGCACTGCCCAAGATCATGCAGGAAATGGGCAAAGCCGCATTACTGTAAGTGCTAGTGTTGCAACAATACGGATACCAGTATCAGGCGAGGCCTCGATCCATCCAAAATTGTGGTATCGGTATTGGCGAGTGTCGAAAAATAGGGCACCAATACCATTTTGAGACCCAAAAGTTTATTCAACTATTGTCAGCCATTCCAGGTAGGCAATAAAAGGTTCTACTAGATTCACTTTGTATTAGTCTTTATCCTGCTTCACAAAGGTAGGCAGCAGCTTCACAAAGCCATAAAGGCAATTATTTTACATACAAGTAGTATGCAGTTCTCCATATACACACACACACATCAATTTCAAACAGTGGTATTGGTATGGTATCGACCAGTAACGCACAGCCAGGTTTCAGTATCGGTGCCAAAAAAATGGCGCTTACTAAAATCAACGCTTACTAAAGGGGCTTTGCAACTTAAGAGACTGAAATCTCTTCTGAATACAGACATGTACACTGCGCATTTCAGCTTAACAATGGAGATAACAAAAATTCTTTCCAATTTACCATGTATTTACTAATGCAAATAAAATCTTAACAAATTTAATGACAGTGTAATTCTGATTTGCAGTGTTGAGAGTACGAGCGTTAGATAATCAGGATACCATTTCAGTAGAAGAGTAATCTAGTTACTTTTTCTCATTTGAGCAGCATGGTTATGGGATTTGGAATCTATAACAATCATAAAAGCGCACGACCTGCTACAGGAGAGCTGCTTTTTGGTTCTAGTGCAGCAGAAAAGGGGTGCTGAGAGGAATAAAGTGGGTGGGTGTATGCACACACAGACTGAGACCAACAACTAAAGAGACTAGTGATGGTGGAGAGACCCGCATATTTAATAATAGTATTCCTAAAGTGGAAGCATAGGCTACGTTCCCACTGCTGCCTGACGTGACCAAAACCAGAGTTTCTTGCCGATATGCGACCTGTATCTGATTCGTTTCATGACAGTCTGAAGATCACAAATGGGATTTTTTCCAGTGTGACCCAGGCCACTCGGCTATGTGGTCCTGAACCCGATACATATCTGATCTTTTCAAATGCCACCTGTGTCTGAACAGCCAGGTCGCATTCGTCCAACCTGTATGTCATTAATATTCAAAAAAGTTGCTATGCAGAGGCGGGAAGAAAAACAACATCCATGGCGGACGATAATGCGGAGAGTAGTGTTTATATTAAAGCTTCTTGAAAAGATTGTGTTGTTGATGTGACGTCTTGTAACCTCATTGGGTCCTCTACTGCACATGCAGGACACATACGTTTTGTGAATGCATTTCACACAGGAGATCACATATAAGTCACATATATTTGGATATATGAAAAACCATGCAAAAGAATCGTATTTCACTAAGGCCTGCTGTGTGAACGTAGCCGTAGATACTAATTTACACTTGCTGAAGTCAGAAACAAAAGGTGCTAATCTAATGAAGGACCTTTTATTGTCTCACCCTTTTACAATTTTGAACCACAGCAGGTGCTTTGCACTTTACCTCTTAAATGTTTTACTGAAATCACTTGCATTTTACAGTATTCTATACTTTTATAAACAAAGAAAAACTGAAAGTACAATATTGTCCGGAATTGCATCACCCCCCATTTACTTTTACTAAGCTTATTTTACTTTTTCCCTTTACCGTTTAAAAAGCATTTGTTTTTAGTATTACAAAAGTTTAAAGCCAATTGAAGCCAGTTAATGTGAATAAATATCTAGTTTGAAAACATCCACTTTGTATTCTGTCCTGTTGTTAAATAATAATGAATATGTTTGTTAAAAACATATTAATAATCATATCAACATAAATATATTGCAACTAGTAGATTCTTGACTCACTTATCCCATCACAGTAAATTAAAGTAGATTACTCTACAGATAAATATTCTTTAATGGAACTTAAACTTGATCCCAGCATCCATTTCTGTATCTGCATTATCTGGGTGTTAGGATATTAGGGATAACATTATTACTAGCACAGATACTCTGGCCAGCCTGCATATATGCAGCTAGCTAAGCAAGAAACCATGATGCAATACTGTATTCTGACACCCCTCTGTCAGAGCTGCCAATGACTAATTGGCATTATGAGCTACAGAAGGTCATCTTTTGGGTCAGACTACATAAGCCAGCCTTTGTTCCTGATCTTAATCCATAACCCTTGACCACTTTTGAAAGCTACAGATTATTAGAGCCCAGAAGATGTGGCATATTCAGGTTATTAAGCTGTGTAGTCATCTGACCCAATTATCTAAACTCCAAACATTACAGCTTGTCCCTTTTCAATTTTGCTCAAATCTTTACAGCTGACAACTTTGCTAATTTCAAACACATCAGCTCTCAGAACAAAATGTTAACTTCCGGCCTGATTCATCGCACCAACTACCAGGTGCCACAATGTGGAAATATTTTCTGATTGGTGCACACAAGGCTGTTACTGTGAAATAAGTTATTTTTATTACAGACCTGACTGGCTTTGAATGTGTTCCAATGATATCGGTTTCCAGATCCAGCAGATGCTGGTGATTGCGGTTCCCGGTTAACCTCTTTAGCCTTAGCAGGGCCACACAGAACTGAGCACCCATCTCTTCAAGCTCTCTGGTGCCGATCTGAAGTCCCTAAAAGGAACATGAAACCCATCAGGAAAATATATCTGTTCTTTTATTTTTAGCAGCTAGAGGAATGCATAACTAGAGTTTTCCATCAGCAAAAAATTACAGTAAAATTATCCTAAAAGCTTAATTTTTAAATGATACAACACATTTCGGGCGAGAAACTTTCATGTTACAACTATGGAAGGCACAGAAAGAAAATCTGCCAAATAAGGGGGAGCAGCAACACACAAAGCTAACCTCTGTCTTACCCCCCAAAAAACTGCAAAAAACTTTCTCCAGAGGAAAAGTAAAAGCATCTAAACTTGGCCTCGCCACTAAAGTATAAGGCCACAACTCAATCAACAATTGTTCCAGCAGATCCTGCCAAATACCTCAACAGAATCTAGGAAGAGCCCTTGGAAAGATAAATATATTAAATGTTGACATTGGCAAAATTCTGATGGAAATAAGCTGGAATGGGAAAAAAAGCACAGTTTAAAAAAAGAGAAAAGTAACAAAATTATTTGATTCCTTAAAGGAAGCAGAAGAGATGGGAATTGAATAAAGGAAAAAGGAACCAAAGCTCCCCTTGGTGGACATTTTAATATTTGCAGACGCTCATCTGTACTCATCAGCCCAAAGAAATTGGAATATTTAATGCTTTGCTTACCCTTGATAAATAATGAATTATATATGTATTTTTTCATGTACCTTTGAATTTGATTCATCTACAGTAGTAGCTGCCTAACGGGAAGTATTTAGTTATAAGGTTTATTCATTTTTTGTTGTTGTTTTGTTTTATATTGTCCCTTTCCAAATAAAACTAATATCCTCAATACATACCTTATATTTGCCCTGATCACAGCCACAGAGGGTGCTCTCCATGGTATAACTGCGTTTTACGCCAATCTCTCTCCAGACAACAACTCGCGCTGTTGACTCTTTGGAGCGCTCCACCACAAAACTGGAGCTGGCCATGCTGAAGGCAGGGGCGATCTGAGACAGGATCTTGGGAAGAGTCTGTAAAATATAGAAAGCTATTATTTTCTGTTTTGATCAGCAGTTATTGTTCAAAATGTTTATTGCATCTATTAGTAATTCAGTTGATTTTTTCATTCTTATCCTGAATGTTTGTGTGAACTCCTGGTCCTCAGAGCAGTTGTTTAATGATAAACTTTCAGTTCATTCAATAACTCTCTACAGAAGAGAATAATATGAATCATAATACATTATGGATGATATATAGTTAATATATCATATCTAGTAAAAATTTAGTAAAAACATCTACAACACTCCACGAAATAAACTAGAAAAAAAAAACATTCTAGTTAAACGAAACAAAAACTAGAAAAACAAAAAGCTAAATCAAACTGTTACATGAGTTTAGGTTCCAATTGATTTTGTTTTTCATTCATAGATACAGCAGTCTGTTATTATCTGGGATTAAGCAAAATGCTGATATTGTTCCTTTTAAAGACATAGAGATTGTGAATACATTATTCTGTATCATGGAGCATTTGAATACAGTAATACACAACATGATTACATAACTTAAATATGAGCTAAACAGTTGAAGATATAACGAAATAGTAGAGTACAGTTAAACAAATAATCCTTTGCTTATTCATAGCCTTTTATAGAGTTACAATCATTAACCATGTTCTGTGCATTTGTGTGCATATTGTTATGGCTGCAGTGGGTTTCTGCACTTTTCCTTGCAGGTTTCTGGATGCAGGCCTTCTGCAGGTGATCTGTTTGATCGGTTTGTATTCTGTGCTTGGGTTTTGTTAGGTTTGTTTGCATTTGCTTATTTCTGTTCAGTTATTATTTAGTTTTGCATTAAGCCATTTTCTATTCCCCATTTTATTTATCCCTTTTTCAGGTTTTTGTTTCTTTAGTATAATTTAATAAATTCAATTTTCACTTGAAAGAATATCCTTGTGTGGTCTCCTTTAATGTTACCCCCACCAAACAAGCCTGGTGGACGTAACAATATTTACCCTGTATCCAAGGTCCTCCTGTAAGTCACTGGAGGTTGCACTGATATTAGACTGCCAAACTGTCTCCTTCACACTGCAGCCGTACATGAAGACATTCTTCTTTCTGGAATGGCCGTGGTAATCACAGAACACCTGTGTATTTAAGCACAAACACAGCCACAGACAGGATGGATGCACAAAGGTTTATTATGCATACTGGAAATTCTACCACAAATTAATGAGAAACTAGGTAGAAAATAAAAACTATGTATGTGAAAGATACATTAAAAGAGGTTGGAAAATGTAAAAAGAATTTCTAGTTAGAGAAAATAAAAGACAGTTTAATCATTTGAAAAGGCCCACAGAAAACAAAACCAAAAAAATCTATTTGAAAGTTCCTGTAAAGTTTAGCACAGAGCGTAGCAGAGTAGGCTGTTTGTGGTCAGTCCTTAAGCTGCGTTCACACCGGGCACTTTTCCTTTGTCAAAGCATCTGATTTAAATGCAATGTCTATTGGGGTGGTGTCAAGAAGTCTGGTGCGTTCGAGGATCAGCGTTCTGCCGTCCGAGCATCCGAGCGTTCGACGCTGGAGATCAAAATATTTAACTTTTGCCGCTGGATGCTGGAGTGTAATCAATCAGAAAAACTGTGTTTGAATGTTGACAAAGCCATTCTCAAGCACATATCAAGGTGCTATTTTGTGAGCCTGGATCAATATTTATTTTTTGATTACGTTCATGGTGGAGAATCCTGCTTCACAGCAGTAGGTTGAGCCAAACATACTCAAAATGTGCAGGGTCATCTTTGAGCAGGCCATTTCACTTTTCTTTCACCAGTTCACTGCGGTACTTCCAGCAGTCCACGCTTTCTTTGCTCTTTTTCTTATTGTATTCTCCTTCTTTCGCATCTCCTGGCCTGCCATAGGTTTGCCTGCTGTGTCTAAAAGTGGCTCGCAGAACTTAACCTAAGGTTCTCTTTCAACATTAGTTTCGGTATCTCACTATGGGATGTTGCAACTCCCGTTTTGACAGATAAGCTTAAATAAATGTGAGGATCCTGCATCCCGGAACCGTGTGGGCAGGTGTGGGTGTGGTAACATCCAACCTATAAAACCTAGTGAAAGTGTGAGGAGTTGCCCAGCATGCAGCCCCACAGATGTAATCCAAAAGTATACCCTGGAACAATACCCCCGATGATGCCATACTACAGGTTGAATGAGCTCGCAGGCCTGCAGGGGTTGAGAGCCCTTAACCTCATAGGCTGTTGTAATAGCTCCCACTATCCAATGTGAGAGACGTTTTAGTGAGGGGCTTTCCTTTATGTGGTGGAGACCGTGATACAAACAGTTGATCAGATTTGCGGAAACAGATTGTTTTTTCCACATACATCCTGAGAGCTCGCACTGGGCAGAGCATGAGGAGTCGTTCATACACCTGAGAAGAAAAGGAAGGAGGGTGGAAAGCCATCAACTCAAGAGGGCAGCAAGACAGAGCGGGGTTAACAACTTGTGGTATGAAAGCAGGGTTAGGTTTCAGTGCCAGGTTTCAACTGGGAGCTTGGTCCGGTGAATAGGGGCTCTCCCTGTTTGGACACAGTGAGCACAGGTGGTGGAGGGTTGGCAACCTCCATCACAGTGTCCACCTCCAGCAGCGTTCATAGACCGAATTGTTAGCTCGCTCTGTGAACAGTTAAGCTAGCTCAGTACTTGCTGTATTGGCCATCCGAGTAAGCTTCTGGGAGCGAGAAGAGGTGTTAGACTGAGGATCATCAGCGTGACATCAGGTTCTTATACTAGGGACAAGTCCCTCCTCCAGTTGCAAATGTCATCTCTGTGAGGCAGTCAAGACTGGCATAATGTTATGGAGTTTCTGGAGATAGCACTGGAGGCATGTTCCCATAGTGAGATACCAAAACGAATGTTGAAAGATAACTTTATATTCACTTCAAGCCACTATGAACGTCAGCGGGAAATCATCTAAAGGCTCCCCGCAGCAGAGTTCTTTCAGCAGGGATTTTTAGCACTGCCTCCCGGTGGTATGCTGAAGGTCTAGCGGTCTGAACAAGAATTGCATTTTAGTGGGATCATAATCCTGATGATCTGACCGCACAGATGATGTCTGAAATTGGAATTTCCAATTTATAAACTAAATAAAGCCAAGCTACTCTCAAGCTAGAAAAACAACCAGAGCTCCGAGCTTCCAGAGCGTTGAAGCGTCAAAGCAACTTGACCACAGTTTCACCCAGTGTCCAAATTTCTGCATTTAAGCATTTTTGACGCATTGGTGTGAGCGAAGCATTAGAAGAACTGATGCTGAATTCACTGTACAGTAAATACTGTTTTCCATGCAGTTGAATAGGATGTGCAAATGAACTGGCACCATTTAAGGCAGTTAATGGAAAGAGGACGCTGCAAAGTGCAAAATGCCCCAAAGTAATTCAAGTGCAGTTAATTAGAAGTCCTACCAGTGGTGCCCTTTGTATATATGCAAGATACTGCAGCAGGCTCTTAGTATGGTAGATGGTGGGGTGGAGCTCAGGATTGGGGTTCTGCCACTGTCGATTCAAGTCCTCTCCACTCAGAGAACATCGATGACTAAAGCAGAAAGTAGATGGCAGAGAAGAATACAGAGTGGAGGAGAACAGAGCAACAGCTAGAGAATTCTTCCAGTCAAGATTTAATACATGCCTTGAAATACATAAAGCTGTGACAACCGTGCAAGCTTAGCTGCAGCTGATGAATTAATACTTCAAAGTTCTCACTGGGTTACTTTTACTCCATCTCTGAGAACTCACTTTCCATTAATGACTCCATCAGGGTTAAGCATCGGGACAATCTTAAAGATGTAGGCCTCTCTCAGGCTCACTGCCAGCGGGCTGGTGCCCATGAGGAACTCCAGTGTGCCCTTCATCACCCAGCTGGCGTTTGTCTCCCCAGGGTGCACTCTGGCTGACAAGAAGATCAATGGGCGATTCCCTGAAGTGGAAGAAAAATAAAGTATAGCAGAATCAAATACAGGACAATGGATAGCATACCTTAAACCTCTGGTGACTATAAAAAAAAAATGAGTGAACTAAATCTCTACATCTTGCCATCTTACATTTACAGCACTGAAACTAAAATTACAGGAGTGGGGTCTTAACCTGTTGCTGTAAAATCACCAAATTTCTGGATGCCTTTGTTTGTTTTTTCTCGATTAGCCAGAAAACAAACTAAGCAATTCCAGATTTTTTTAACAACATATTGTCTCTTTGCGTTCAATAAGTATTTCTGAAATTGAAAGGAGGCTATAATTTTATCAAAAATTATAGAATTTTCTCGACAAAAACAAACAACAACGAAAACACTCATTTACTTACTGAACTGACAGATATGATCACTGGATTTGGACTCGGGCATGGCAGTGATAGTAAGAAGTGGACAGGTGTTTCCACCAAGGGTCTCACACAGAACGTCATGTCTCAAGTAGATCTGAGGGGTCCTCATAGCCTCAAGTTTGGACAGATGCATCTGTATGAAGTTAAAAAGTTACACTTCTTAGGTCTCTCTTACTAACAAATGTATAGATTATTTCTAACTCTGATTTAATACGGCTCTTTTAAATGTGTTCTTGCATTGTTGCTCCAACTTTTTTGACTGATTGAGATGTCTACTCTACAAAGTTGCAACTTATAAAATAATATGGTTTAGAAACTTGGATATGGTACAAGCTCAGAAGAAAAATGACATTGGCATTGACTGTAAGAACATCTCCAGTGTCTCAGCAAGATCTAGAGAAACTATTTTATGAGTTTGCCTTCAGTAGAATTGATTACTGCAAAGTCTATCAGACGACAGGCAGCTGATCCAGAATGCTGTTGCTCACATCCTCACTAAAACTAAGAAAGTAGAGCACATCCCCCTAGTTCAAAAGTCAATTCATTGGCTCCCCGTATCTCAGAGAACAGACTTTAAAATACTTCTGTTTGTCGATTTGTACAATAGTCAACAACAATAGTTATGACAACAACATAACCATGTATTATTAACCAATGGGATACATAAACAGAAGCAGTGTTCCTATCAGCTAGTTTATGTCAGAAACCTTAAATGAATATCAGTTTGTGACATCCCTACAGCAACGTGATACTAGCTTTCGGAGCGAATGCTCAAAGAGCAGGAAAACTCTTTATTTAAACATAGAGAAGTAAACAGATAGTAGTGTGATTACCAAAACCTGCACTTCAGTGGTACCTTAAGTGTGGAGTATGTATAAGGGTAATGATAGGCAAAGTAGCAGACATCATCCTTATGGCTGAAGTTTATGCTGAAGGTCAGTGTATAATACGATTTTCCTTTTTGTCCCCCAGTGGCGATGGAACTTCTTGCAAAGTGATTTCTGAGAAGAACACATAAGTTAAACAGTACAGAAAGGAAAGTGATAAAAAAAAAAAAAAAACTTATTGAAAACTTTATCTCTTTAGCAAAGTTGTCCTGCATATTCGCCTAATAAAACCAATGGAGTAAAAACTGGAAATTTTATAGGAGCATTTAGGTGTAGCTATAAAAACTGGAGCATCATATATCCATATTCCATAAAAAAGTGAAGATGGACAGTAAAGCAGTGATATAGTTTCTAAATGAGGCCTTGCTGAGCATTAAGTCCATTAATAAGAGCTCATAACTTTTAGTAATGCAGTAAAATATAAATTATTATATAGTGAAGTGTATTTTAAACTGCTAAATGAAGTGTACAAAAGTAAGAAACTAATCTAGCTTTATGCAACTTTACTACTAATGGCAAAATTTTTTTGGATGGTTGTTTTCAACAGGAAACAACAGTGCAGGTCCATTACACATTTTGGATTTCACCTACTTATAGTAACAGATGTCTGTTCCCGTTCTGACCCAACAAGGCCTGCCACCAATGGCCTCCTGCACAGAGTACATCAACACCTGCATGCCTAAACACACACACAAAAAATAATAATGTTACTCAAAGTAATAGTAAAGGTTATGCTGTGCTGCATAGCATTTGTTAGCTCAAATGGTTGCTGTGTTTTCCCTCAGATGTGGCCTCATGTCTCACCATAGTTAAACTGGCTGTTTGACTTCTCACAGTTGATGATGTTGAAACGGTACGTAACCCCGACACGCATGCCACTCACTTCAAAGTAAAACCACTGATGGTAGTGATTACTGTTGATATCTGCATTCAGAACAAGGTCGTACTCATATCTAGAGAAAGCAAAACAAAACATAAAAATTCTAAATATTAACCCAAACATCAACTAGAAAAAACAAATCAATAAATTAATTGAACAACACAAACATGTACAAGGGAACATACAGGTAAAAACCAGATCATCAATATTGAAGCCAGGTTAAACTTTAACTATATATACATTCAACAGAGATTGTTCCTCATAGGAAATTATGTGGTATCATTTTTAATACTTTACCAATATTGCAGCTTTGAGTATTTATTCAATACGATAACACAAATACTTTTCTAAATACTTACTCATTAATAGTGTGGAATTACTCATTCCACACTACAAAATGTGTAAGAAATGCTTTTATTACTCATTTTGTAGTGTGGAACGTTAGAAAACAGTCAACAACAATAGACAGAACAACTAACAACTATGAGTTAATGAGTAAGCTTGCTGATTTCAGATGCTTTAATTGCAGGCCGATTTATTCTAATATTTAGTTTTTTGGGCTGATGTCAGACTAATGTCTGATATCAATATCAGATCAGTACATCTCTAATTTGTATTAGAGTTTCAGATCCTATATTTGCTACTTACTTCCTAACTTGAACAGCTTTCCTGAGGTTCCCCGACTCAAATTGAGAGTTGAACTTCAGAGATTCGCTGTTTTCTTCAATCACAGGACTGAAACAGAAACAATCTTAATGCATTGATAGCAATCATATATAATCAGCTTGGATGAAACTCTTAACAGGATGAAACTCTTAACAAAATGAAAATAACAAATCTGAGGTATCCATGTCTTTGATAACACTTTAACATAAGATCTTATAAACACTGGATGAAAACCAACACCCTTCCTTCAACTAAAAACTTCAGCAGATGTGTTGTAGCTCACCTGGGATGAGCGATGTCATAAACTACTTTATCCAAGATATCATTAGGATGAATCAGCCGCTCAATATCCTGAAATATCTTTGACCTATAGATGGGGACGAAACAAGATAAATAAATAAATGCCAGCAAGATTTTCTCTTGCTAAGAAAGCAGCAGAGACAGAATACCAAGTAGCACAAACTGCAGCAAATGATGTTCCTACAGTATACTGATTTAAGGACCGAATAAAATACAGTATGACTGACAGACTCTTGTTTAGGTTTTTTTTTTTTTTACATTTGGGACATAATATCAGAAACTATAAACTATATTAATGTTCTACCAATTCAAAACTATGAACAGTGTACTCACAGAAATCCTAAAAAAAAAGACAATGTGAATAAAAATGTGAAAAGGCTCAAAACGTAAGGATGTTTTGGTGAGATACACCTTAACTTTTAACTTAATCTATTTTCTTTAGCTACTATCGCAATTGTCTCACCTCTGTACACCATGCACTCTCTCCAGAAGAGGTTCCTTAAACACTGGAGGTACATGGCCAAAGTAATCTGGGTAAGCCACTTCAGCATAATGTGGGACTGACTGTGTCCCCTTCACCATCTCCACGTAAAGGTCAGGGTCATGCAGCGGCAGGAGCTGAGCTGTGTCTGGCACTTCAAGAACGGCACCTTCTCCTCCTTCATCTTCAGCACCATCTGAGCCACATTCTGAACCCACGTTGCTGCCTCCCCCACCTGCCCGACGTATTGGGAAACCCCCAAGGATCAAAGGTGACTGTATTTGTCTCAAGTTATTGACTGGAGACCCCTCATGTTTGGCCTTCTCAGACCCAGCCTCTGTATTTTGACTTCCTTTGTCCTCTAGAGAGACACATTCCAGTGGATGGGAGAGTTCCTGTTCTATTAAAGGTCCTTGAGAGGGAGAACTGCAAAAAGGGGGTGGAGCAGAGTGTCCATCTGCAGCTGGAATGCTGACATCCTCTTTCTTATCTTTGCCCTTGCTGAGGTCGATTGAGTTCAGGTCCAGAGGAGTTTGAGAACCAGTGGGGGAGGGAGAGGCTAGACTCTGATGCTCTTTGACAGAGTTGCAAATCACTTCAGAACCTGGTATTTGCTTTGGGGACTCTTGAGCTGCAGGCACTACAACCGGTTGAGTGAACCGAGCTGATAATGATGAGAAGAGATGTGCTGATGAAGTAGTAAAGGAACTCTTTGCAGATTCAAAGCTGTACCCCTGGTATAAAAATAAAAAAAGGGGGTTATAGAATTTTGAGGGATAAGGTTGCAAACAGCTCAAAAACAATTTATAGGAATTCAATAAATAGATTAGCATGGAATATCTACCTATTGCAACATAAAGCACAGCGTTTAAAACTATCAAACGCCATCTCATGAACATGTAGTTTGGGGGAAAAATTTTGAACAAATGTTGTTAAAGAGGCTTGTTTATTAGAGGTTAAAAGGAAATAGCCAGAGAAGTCTGTTCTTTATGGAAAATTATTAGACAATCTACTGCAACTGCAGAATTATCTATACCTGAAAAATAAAATACTTTAACTGATTATTTCTAAAAGTACCTAAAGATTTGGTCATCTTTTTTTTAACAGCTTTCAAAATATTTATTTCTAACCCTTCTCTAGTGAACTTTCTTCAAATATTTATATTGGAACAAAGGTAAAGTCACACAGAGAAAGAAAAGTCACAGGTGGACAATTTTTACCACTCTAAAAACAATATGAAAATTAATTCAAGCTTTACAATGTCTTTAGCATTTAATAATAGGAATAAGCCTGAGTAGATCAGCTGCAATTACTTACTGGAAACATCTATCTCTTTTTATTCAAACTGTGACACATGCACCACTTTTTAAGGCTTAATTAACCATTTACCCATGTAGTCAGTGCTTGGATGTGGGAATAACTTTAGTGGGAATTCAACCTTATCATGTTCTTTCAAGTAAAAATAAATAAAATTTTGCAATTGTTGAACTAAATAATAAAGCTAATTAACGTTTGCAATACAAGTTAAAGTTGACATAAGTCCCTTCATTCAATAAGGAAGAATGTTAACAGCATAATTTTCATAGGCTAGCCATATCTAAATGGCATGATCTTTATTTCAAATTAAAAAGAAAGATGGTTGTAATATATTTTAGCCAAAAAGCCAATCCTAAACTCAAGAATCAAATCTATATTTAGAAAGAAAAAAAGCTCCTAAAAGTAGAAAACACTTACTTGAAAGTCTTCAGAAAGCTCTGAGAAGAACTTCTGATAGATCTTCAGCTCCTCAAACGGGCGTCCAATGGTCCTTTTGGGATGTAGCTTATTGAGATCCGTCTCTATGTCATCATTCTGATTGAGGGAGAAAAACATAACCACACAGAAAACAAAACCAAAACAACAACAGACATTGCTGAAAAGGAAAACTGAACATTTAACTATTAATTTCAAGTTGTAAGTGACTCCATCTGCTGGAACCTCAGAGAATTGCAAATGCTAGAGATAGCATGTAGATCATGCAAATTGTTTGAACATCACAAAGCTTTCTTGGTAAAATTAGCAATAGCAAACTAAGAGGGAATATTATAGTACTCTTTACAGTTTATATTTATAATAGCAGTAATACATCAGACTGTCAAATTAAAAACTATCTATGAATGAAATTCTGAGTATTACCAGGTTACACTGATCCTTGTCATCTTCGTCATTCTCAGTGTCTGTCTCTGCCTCTGGCTCCTCGTTATCGCTTTCATCTGCCACATCATCCACTGGGCACAAAACATGCAGACACATTTTATACACATAAGAGACCAGCTTTTCTGATTTCTGGACATATTTCAGCAGAAGACATTGGTGTCTTTGCTGTAGGAGTATAACGGAAAACATTTGGGTGTGTGAGGAGTCAGGAGAAGAGACTGATGGAAAAGGAAATAATAGAGCTATCTAAAATTACACTTTAATAAGGAGTGGATGGTCCTGATGACATTTTAATAGCTTTTAATGCAGTTACCTGGAAAAGTTTTTACAAAAAAACACAATTTTAAACATTTTATTGGGATTTTATGTCACCAACCAAAATAAAGCAAATCAAAATTATGAAGAGGAAGGTAATAGCAGATATATTTTGAAAGATTTTTTACAAATATAAAAGCTTAAAGGTTTGACATCACATTTGTATCTATATGGCTGTAGTGTCATACTGTTTTTCCTCAAATGTTGCAATGATGAGAGTTGACTGCTAAGCTGGATGAAAAATAGGGAAATAAACCTGATCCTGCTTTGATCTTTTCCATAATGTTATCCTGACCTGTTTAGTCTGTTCTTTGGTCTTAATGATGCTAGTTCTATCATTATTCTCCAACCAAATTTAAGGCAACTGAATACAAATGGAGGATGCAATCACAGCCTTTTTCTTAGATTTTACATTTCTGCTCATCAGGGAGTGAATAAATACTTTATGGTATGTACACAACACTTGTTAAGGGCTGTTGAAGATTTGATTAGTTCATTAGACTGAAAAGGCCCGTTATGTGTGGCAGCGACATGACACTACATCACTGCTTTTGTTTCTATAATTACGGTAACAATTATTGTGACAAGCTAGCCCCCCTAAACTAAACTGCGTATAGGGTTATGTACACCTTGTGTGTACTCACCCCCAGAAGGCTGGCTGTACAGCTGAGCCACAGGTCCTCCAGGGGGGACATGAGGCAGCTGAAAGTGGAAGGCTGACTTGATAGTATGCAGAGGCAAACGATTCTTCGGAAAACACTTCCTCATGACGAGGCTTGAAGTGTTCACTAGTGGATCCAGTGTCCGCACTGGTAGACACTCCTGAAAAAAAAAAGAAAAAAGAATGAAATGAAATGTTCCAGACTACTGCGGTGCTGTTTTCTTTTCTACTTGCTTTGATTTTCTCACTCACATTGGAGGAGTTGTAAAGGATTCTCATGCCGTCAGCCTCTAAGAAAGCCTTTCGGCCCAGTTTGATGTTGGTAATGTTTCTGAGGCAGACCAGCAATCCTTTACGAATCAACACACATCTGTGTCGGGTGTCATTGCGATGCCAATCCAGGTACAGAGTGAGCAAGACAGACACATGGCCACTGTCTACCAAACGGCGAGCATTAGTTTCTGCACAGAGGAATGGAAGACATAGTAGATAAACAGACACAGGGTTAACACTGTGATATGGACTGATCAATGAGTCCAACTAAAAACTGTAAAGACAGACAGAAATAGAGGTTCCAGAGCAAAGTGTGTTATTGAAGGCAGCAAGGAGAAAAACTAAAAGGTATGCAACACTGGATGAAGAGTGTACTGATGAAGGACTAGAAGATGAAGTTCAACTCAATAACATACATACATAAAGTTCATACCAATAACATACTTACTAGATTTGAGTAGAGCTCCAAGTGCATCCAGAGCTATCCTGTTTATTTAAAAAAATAAAGCAAAGTGTTAAATGATGACTGATAAATCTGTAAAAAAAGGCCACAAACCTGTGGATACCAGTGCTGTCTATAATTATGTGCCTCTCTAACAGGAGAAAAACACTCACTTGAAAAGGCTGGTGTTCTTCTTACTGTAGGGCCCGACAATCTTGAAAATAAGTTCCATCACACCGCACTTGCCCAAAGAAATAGCATTTACCGCTTTGCATATGAAAAAGCACAGGAGGAGGTCAAAGTTAACTACATAGTTGGTAGCGCAGATACGATTTTTATCCCAGCTCCAAGACACTGAGGATGCATTCTACTTACAGTTGGTAGAGTAAACCCTGAGAACCTGCAGACAAGGAAGAAGCAGCTTTGTGTTCTGTAGATTATGTTTAATTACGTTGACCGTGATGTTCAGAGCTCCACTCAAACGTGCCTTCACTCCAAACTTTCTGTCTAAAGACACAAAAGGTTTAATATCAGTGAGTGAGAAAGAAGCAATATGCTTTTTAACTAAACCTCAAACTAGTCTTACAGGAGTCAAAAACACTTTGTTATACATTATAATTCGCCTACTAAGATTTTTTTTAATCATACATTCAGTTTTTTACATTAATTTCAGTAAATCACTGATAATGAAGCAGCAATAAAAAGCAATATTAAGTATGTAAGCAGTCAAATTAATTAGCATAGCACCTTTCACAGACAGAGTAAATATAGCTTCACAAGATGCACTGTAAGAGTATAGTAAGAATAATAAGAATAGAAATATATATATACTTCAAATATATATGGAGTCTATTTAAAAGCCTGCTTATATAAAAATAACAGATTTTTAAAAGGCTGTAGGGTATTTATGTAGCACAAAGAAAGTGGGAGCTAGTTCCCGAGCCTTTGAGCCACCACCAGGAAAGCCCAATCTCCTCAAGGTCTAAGGCGAGTCTGCATTACTACCAGTAACCAGCTGATCTTAGAATCTAAGGGGAATTATATGGCATCCATAAGCTATTAACATACTCCGTAGCTTAACTATAGAGCCTTAACCTTTAGGATTAACATTTAGAAATGTAGTCTCTATCGTAAAGGAAGCCAGTGCAGAGCACATGTAAGCTTCTGTTTTTCTGAAGTGACTGACACAGGTTTAAAACCGATTTACTGAGACACATAAAGACTAAAACAATAGTCCTAGTAAGAGACAGACTGAAACATCAGCCAGCGGATTTTTTTTGGCAATAAAAAAATTGCATCTTAGCAGCCAATAAGTGCATGCATTGGCAGATTCATTAGTGTATTCATCAGCCATGTCCTAAGATCACATTGCAACTCCTTCCATTCGCTTTCCATTTTAAATGTTCTGTTAGATGTAGCAATTATTATTACTGTCATTTTAATAAAGTAAAAAAACTGTTGTCAAATTTCAAAATCAGTCAGATGTCAAAATAATCTTTATAGACCTTAAAAAAGCCTGTATCGGTCGACTGTTAGCACAAATGAAAAGCATGAACTACCATCTCTAGTTAATTTTTTGAAACTCATGATCTCATCTTTGAAATTTTTTTTCAAATAATAAAACCAACTTTTGATTATTCTTTTTTGAGCATTATTTAATGATGCTCAAAGGATAAAGATAAAACATGACAGCCAAGTTTTGTACAGATGTTAGAAAAGAAGGTGCTAGAAAAGTATGATGCTCCCTGATAATGAAATAAAAAAGGCTACTAAGCAACTTGTGTGCCGTCTGAAAACACTTAGATACCCCTAAAAATGGTTATTAATGGGATTAAATGGACATTTTGTACAAGATGTACATTAAGCAATTCAAGTAAAATTAAGAGGTCTACAGGAGTCTCCAGAAAAAAAAACACTTGCAAATTTCATACAATAAAATACCTAATAATTCTTCAGCATTATTTGTGTACATTTTATGGTGATCTCAAAAGCTACATCTTAATTTGCTACAAATACACAACTCATATGTCACAGCCAAGTGTTGTCACCTACTTACATGAGACACTAAACCAGGGGTTTACAGCACTTAGTACGAACCACTTGAATATTTTACCAGCCACCATGTTGTTTAGTGTAGCATTTTTCAGACATCATGGGAATCTTAGATTGGATATACTGAAATAACGAGATGTGAGTATTAGGTTGTGCCACCAGTGTAAAATCTGCTGATGGATACAGTAATTATTGTCCGTTCAAACAGAAACGTTTCTTCCCTTTGAGCAGCTTTCAGTGGGACATTTTGTACGCGGTTGTAAAAATGCAGCTTTGTAGAGACGTGTCTGGTGAATGTCTGCTCTGTCTTCAATGAACCTGCCCATGCCATAAGTATCACCTGTATCTATTGATTATAAATAACTCTTGAAAAGAACTTACAGTCATTCTCGGATGTTTATGAACAGAGATGTCTAGTAAGATGGAGTCTAAGACACGCTAGTTTGTGAGAGGTTGTAACATTATGTTGCCAAAATTAATTCTTCAATTTCTCACAGTTTACCGTTGAAACGGAAAGATGTAGCAACTCCGGCGCATTGCTGCCCTAAATGCTAGTTACCTAAATAGCATTTACTATTGGAATTGCAACCTGTCACTGTGGCTGAAAATCTACACAAATCCATACAAAATTTACAAATTAACCCACATTTGACCAGTTTCTACCCCTACATTAAACACAGAGAGATTTGTTCACTAAGCATGGCAGGGCTGTCAAATCTACCTACTGATTAATTCAGACCATATTCAACCAGTGGGGGTCAGTAGTGTACTGTGTTAAGAAGAGGAATTTTTCATCCTTAAATGGTTAAGTTATCAATACATTTATTTTTTATCACAAAACCGTTAAACTGTGATAAATGGCTGAGTCAAATGCTTATATCTACCCTACATATTGGTGTTTTGTAAATCACATGGGCGCTTGAAGTTTTTAACCAATCAAATTAAGCCCTTCATGTATTTGACCAATAGGATGGATCTCTACATTACTTTAGACGCGGACAATTTCACAGATATGCGCCTATAAAACCAGCTTAAATGTCTTGAGCTTTTAAAAATCCTAGCGTTGTAAGGATTCAGCATCATACATAACTTTCTAGATGGATAGACTCTGATCGAAAATAAATATACCTTTCGGTCCAACCTTGGCCAGTAGTGAGTGAAGCTGCAGCATGAGTTCCTCACTGGGAGGAAGCTCATTACTGGCGGAGATCAGAATCTGGAATAAAACTCCTGTTCCTCCTTTGGAAACAAACACTCCCACTCTGCGGCCTCTGCCTATAACAGAAAACCAGGAATAGAACTGTATTAAAAGAGCTGAAACTTAATTCAGGACCAGATTAGAACCACATGGGGTAACATTGATACAATTTATCACTGCCATATTATTAATCAAGGAATCAAATTATACTATGCAAGCTTTAAGAAAATATATTATGTTTCTAAATGGCTTTAAATTGCATTATAAATAAATGCAGGAGCAATCTCTGCAAAAGGCTTAATTTATTTAATGCAACCTGATGTAAAATAAATCACAGCCTCCTTACCGATTGTCAGCAGCTCACTGAGGATGTACATGATGTTCAGAGTAGTCTGGACATCCCTGCTGTTCTGTCAAAGTGACAAGCATCACATATGATTAAATGATGGACACAGTTGACATATTATTAAATAAGAGCAATTCTTTATGAACTTATAGATATTTATTATTCTTAGATAATCAGCATGAAATTGGCTGCAGAGCTGCAGTCAATAAAGGAGACTGAATCATCAGCAACTATAAGAAGACTGTAGACCAAAATGCTTCATTTAAACAATTTTCTGATGTGGTGAGACAATTTTAAAATTAAGAAAAGCAAAACCGACAAAAGACACATTCTGATAAAAAAAAATTAATGTACAAATAACAATAAAGCCCCCTTCATTCTTATATCTTACAAGGTTGTAATGCAATATTTTTTCTCTTAAATAGTCTGTTTTTATCTTGTTACATTTCTGGTTTACAAAACTATAATTCAAAAGGTTCTTATTTTCATTATTACATAAAGGTTATTTACTTTCTAAAACCTGCATCTGATGTGTCATACTGACTCACAGAGGGTAATGAACCGTTCATTAAAAGTAACTTAATCTTACTCTTGGTGAATTTTAAAAAGGGAGCCTATTGAATATTGTGTTACAGTGGTGTGATGGGATAGCCTGTGGTTGACTGAACATGAGCTGACCTCCAGAGAAGACAGGATGACCTCCATTCCACTGGAGCCTTTAGACATCACCTCTTTTCCACTCTTCTCTGTAACACAACAGACAGTAAAAAGATCATCAGGAATATAAAAACACAGATATTTGTGCCTTTTAAGACTTTATAAAAAGATCATAGACCCATCCTAAATCTGTAGTTATAAGAGTAGGTGATGACTTATTCCTTTTACGTCAAACAAGTGGAACAAATGCTTGACAAAGACACTCAAAGATCTATCTAATTTGAGTCAACATGATGTAATACTATATCTTTATCTCTCCTATCTCTGGCCATCTTAAAATGAGAGCTTGGCTTGTTTTCAGGAACTGAAGTGTAGAAGATCATCTCCACTTGAATGCTTCAAACTTTGCCAGACTCCCATTCAAAAATATGCAATGGCGTTACAATGGGCCCCGCAACAGAGCGCAGAGGCTCACATTACAACAAAGAGGGAAAGTGATTTCATTCTCTGCTGAGGACCTTTAATCCATTGTATCTTTACATAGCAAATATTTGTTTTGCATCCATATTAGTTTTCAACATGTCATAAGTTAAAACTTTAAGGAATTCTTAAACCTGCCCCCTCCCCGCATATATATTATTAAGTTTTCTATTCAACTGAGGAAGACGTAGCAGTTACTTAGTCCTTTAATAACAAAAACAGTCTTACCCGAGTGTATTTTGTTTTGCAGGGCCTAACATCGATGTTTAGGAGTGCTGACAGATTAAAGGAACATATTAAACCGCCAAACAACAATAAAAAAGCTGGAACGGACACTGACGGCTTTGCAAAACATCCTTTAAAATTGCAGGACTTCAATAACAACAGAATACTGCAAATAAACAACAGAAAATTACATATATAACATAATCAATGACAAAGTTGGGAGCAGGAGATAATGTTACTAGATTTCTCTTAAGCTGGCACATTTTAATCAGAGATATACCCTTATTTTTGTTTTGTTTTTTTAAGTGAAGGGTTACATTACTTAGTGGTGATTTTAGACTATGTCAGGCAGTTTTGGGTGTTCGACAAAATATGCAATATCCAGTGCATGTGGGGATAAAATGTGTCAGCTATGCAGCCTCCGCAGTTTGCAGTGAGGAGAATACGCTGAAGTTACACTGGAGAGCAAACAGGAATCATGTTCATTCAGTCTGTCTCTCCTCACACTTTAGACTGGCGGAAAGGGGAGCAGCATCGTCTTAAAAACATTTTTATCATGCCAGGCTTTTTAAAGAGCTTCTAAACAAATCAGCACCTTAACGCCTAAATGCTGATTGATGCATTTCTGTAACAATGAATACTAGAATGATATGATCAATGTTTGGATCTTTAAGGAAAATGAAGAGAGGTGCAAAGAAATTTCAGCTGATTTGCAGTAATAATTAAGCCAAACCAGTAATCTCTAGGCTGGGACCATAGTAATCTATTTTTTTCTCATTATTAAAAGTATTAGGACTAATCAGCTCATGCTGAAAATCCCTCAGCAAAAACAGTTTAACAGTTTGTTTTTTTGTGGAATCAATGGGGTGTTTAAATTCAATTCAAAGCAAACAAAAACTATAAGAAGCAATTTCACAGAAATTTTCTACATGTCCAGGTACGTCTGCAAGACTTGGGAGTAAATAAAAGGAAGTAGAGTTCTATTGATTATGCAGAATTTGGATATGAAGGGAGCCTTTTGTAAAAAGGCTTAAGGTAAAAGGTCCACAGAAAACACAACAAAACAAACAAAGCTGATTAAAAATGTGAACTCTGCCATTGGTCTAAAAAAAAAAAAAATCTATATAATAAATTTTTATATAATAAATGAAAAGAATACAGCAAGCGTGATTGCACCTCCACTCCTAAAATTGATGACAGGTAAGAGAAGGCTAAAAAAAATACTTTGAATGTATTTTTTTTATATCTCCATCTATCTATTATATTTAATCACAGGAACTGGGTTCCTTTATGGTTAATAATAGTTAAGAGATTTACATTTAATCAAAGACTAGGATCTACAAAAAAAAAATGCCTAGAAAAAAGACCTGACGTTGAACTCAATTGTAATTTTTAGGTGAACGACTGCTGCAGCACATTTGCAAAAGGGAGCGTTATTGCAGATCCTTCTTCCCTGCAGCTAATAGATTTTATAATCATGCTCTGAACAAGCTAAGTAAGTCGTTTTACACCCTGCTGTTAGTTGCACTGTTATTTCAATGTTTTGTTAATAGTCTATTGTTTTTTTTATTAAAAAATTATGCATGCCGTTTGGACTTTTACCCTATTAGTTGCACATTTTGTTTATTATGACTATGTCGGTTTTAAAAACAACATTTCTTTTTGCTGTTAAAAGCATTTTTCCTTAGTTTCCTCTGATAAACCTAAATATCAAATTTATTGAATTCAATATACTGTTTTAATTTACAAATAAACTTGTGGCAAAAAAAATCTATATATTACAGATTTTAATTAGGTCTGAAATAGAAAATTCTGACCTCTTAAAAAATTGTTCTGGTATATTTAGCCAATCTTGACCCTACCTGATGAGTCCAAAGAGTCCAGTGATGAATAGTATCTCCTAGTGTAGCGGTAATCCATTTTGAAACAAAAAGCCTAATGATTCTCAAGCATTCGAATGAAAATGTGTGGAGTTCTCCAAAACGTCTGCCCTACTTCCACCACAATAAGTCAAACCCCTTTGGGTTAGGTATGTTGTAGTAAATGATGCCAAAAAGTAAAGATCCCCCCAAAGCTTCATTGGTATGTCTGTATCCCCTCAAGGCAAACAGTGATCTCTTTGGATGTTAACACAATCCACCTGCTCCTCTACCATGTGTGCACAGATATCTACACTTGGAAACAAGCCCCTCCCTCTGAACTTTGCCAACAAGTAAACCACTGAAGACCGACAGTTGTTTTAGATGCATCTCTTCATGTAAAAACAGTTTCATATAAGGGAATACACCACTCTGAGATGGAAAAGGACACTATAATAAGCCTTAGCTTCCCCTTGTTCTTTCTTTAGGTTTCTCTTCCCTGCCTCTTAAGCCCCTAAGACTCTGAACTTAAGACAGAGGACAGAAAAGTCCCTCCTGGAGTGTATAGTTACTGTGAACAGGGTCACTGTGCCCCTCCACTTCCCTCTAACCAACGTCATACTCATGCAAGTTTCAAGTTGGGGTTGCAGGGGAGGCTCTGACAGATAGCAAAGCAGTAGATGAGAAGGGGAACAGCTGTATATCATGATTGATAGAGTTACAGACAGACGGTTTTCCACTGTGCCCGTCAGTCAGAATGGATTAACAGCTTTCCTTTGAAGAGTGGAGAAGACCAAAATTATGGAAAGAGGAAAGATGATATTCAAGAAAGATGAGATGGAAACAAGGTCAGAGGAAAAGCAAAGCATGTAGGCAAGGGAAAATTAGCAATTCAGTAACATTCTGTTACATAACATAATGCAAGAACTCCCTGTGTGCTTCCCTAAAAGTCGCAAACAAGTATCTAGAGCTAGCAGTGGCTAGAATCTGATTATTTTCAGCATTACGAACAGTTGGCAACTAAAAAAATCAGATCTTTTTCCAACCAATGAGCACAAGTTAACAAAACTACCTCGTCACCCTAACTTCTTCAGTGTGGAAGTCGCTACTCAGGGAAGAAGATATGAAGTTGGCCAGTTTCAGTATGAGTGAAAGTGGCTTCACTGTCAGTTCAAATAACTTAATTTGAGATACTTGTTTTTTCTCATTGATTATTTTAATTAAAAAATCCCAGATTAGCTATGTTATAGTTTTCCTGAGCTTAATAACTTGGGCAAGTCAGACACATCTTAGTCAATTTAAATCTCAAATCTTTTCAACTGGCATGCCATCCCAGAGCTTTCACACTTTGGCCATCCAACTTCAACACCTTCTGATAGTAGACACTAGGGCTTATAACGACTGCTAGAGGTTTCAGCCTTTTGAAATCGCCATTTTAGAGCCAAAAGTTACATACACGTTAGAAGAACGTTTTCATTGTAATTTCCTAAGCATCTACAAAGTCAGTGCCAGGCAGACCATGATTAGGCTAACAAAGAAATATTGACTGGCATGGCTAAATTAAAGAAAAGACCTACTATAAGCTTAAGGTCTTTACTATTTTAGCCTTAAATAAAAGAAAAATAAAAAAAAACCATGTATGGCTTTACAGACAGGGATAAAATAAAGCCAGAGCAACCACAGCCGTATAATAAGCTTTTTAAAAGTCACTGCATTTTCTGAGAAAGTATATGGATCGTTCAATTAGTCTGCCATGATACAGAGACTGTCTTGGTTGGAAGCTTTTCTAGCAATTACAAACACGAAATGGCAAAGTAGCCATCTTATTAGACACCAGCATGCTGAAGGCTCCATTTTATTCCTCTGTTTTCTGTCTTAATGCTTTAAAATGTGCCGTAGCTAAAATACTTGGAAGGCCTTTGCAGACTGAAAGGTTAAGGGTCACACTGATTGCTTTCCATAAATCCTGTAATGCATCTGCTGCTAAAATTACAAATAAAAAACGTAAAAGCACAACAGGAAGACCATATACCTATTTTGGATTTTGCTTAGTAATCCAAGGGGAAAATATTTGCTCACAGCAAGATGAAAAATAAATCTATTACCGGTAAATAAATACTGCTTCACAAACCTGGGATTGGCCAACAACCTCTAATCGATTGCTGTGAAATTTTATATATAAGATTTAGTTGTTATTTTAGGCAGCAGATCTAAAAGCTGTTGAATGAACACTTAGTATATTTAACAGCCTGAATTTCTGTCTCTACGTTTCTAGTTTAGTGAGTGCGTGTTTGCTATTTACAGTCATGCCAATTTGAGAATAGCAGGCAATCCTAGCATGTCAAAACTTGCACGCTTAGAATGCTTTGCATATTTGCGTGATAAATGACTTAAACAAGCATCAAAACTGTCAGTTAATTTCACCACTTAGGCGAATGCATTTATCGAGTGTAAGAGTGCAACAACAATGTGAAACTGATATTTGAACTAATCCAAGTTTACAGCAGAGGCTCCTTGCTAACAGAGAAACACTCATGTTACATGGTGTTCAACACTGAGAGGTGGCACAATGCCTTCTCTTTCCGCTGTGAGATCAACACCGCTCTTAAAGAGTAATCAGAAACTCGAAGGCTCAAGATCAGTCAATCTACACCTCAGCTACTGCTGCACCCATCCTCTCCTTTTGCACAGGAGGACTTTTGAACAAGTTTTTGTGAATTAATTTACTAAACAAAGGAAAATAAGGAGAAAAGGTTTGCTTTCAGAAGATAAAATTAATAAACTCCATGAGGACGTCACTGTCACTGACTGAAGAACTCATATTTGAGAACAGCAGAAGGAAAAATAGCTGAATAAAACAGCCAGGGTTTGGCAGAGTGGTGTTAGGAAGAACTAAGCTTATCAGATGTCTTCAGCCTGATATAAATCTCTGCTGAAGTTTAGTTGCTGAAGGTTACAAACATCTCTGACTAGCTAATAAAAAGGCTAAAACGTCACTTTGTAAGTTTATATGTATAAATATTTAGTTCCCTAGCAACATTGAGCTAAAAGTAAATCATGCTTAAAGACTATGTCTCCAATCAGCAAAAACTCTGAAACTTATGTTATGATTTGCTAATTGAGTAAAAACTGAAAATGTCTCAAAGGTTTAGTTTGTTGCTCCTGATTTGTGTCTTCAAGAAACACTGTATGTGAATTTATATCAAATTGAAGATCAATACTTGCATACTTGAAATGTTAACTAGGGCTGAAATTAATCGTATTAATCTATAATTAAAATAATCGTCACATAATTGCATTTACTGATTAATAAATAACTGGAGTATAGAGTAGCAACCCGCTCAGAGCAGTAAGTATATAAAAATTGTAAAATATTTTGCATAAAAAAATAAAAAAAAACTTTTGTCCATCAATAATCTCTATAATAATCTCCTTAAGTGGTAAAGTTTTATTTTCACCTGGTTTAATTTCATAAAGAAACTTCAGTCAGGATTCTTTGGCTATCCCATTACTAATCCATTAACTTCAAAATTAATTGACAGATTCATCGATTTATAAAATAATCGTTATTGGCAGCCCTTATGTTAACATTCACTAAGGTTTATATTTAGGAATATCTTCTTGGCAGGGGGATATATTCGTTCTCTACAGATCACAGCGTCTGAATGTCTCTACTGTCATAAAAATATACACCTTAATAAGGACTAATCACATCATAAGCTACTTCTGTCTCTAAATGTTCGATCTTCTATATTTTTCTGAGATTGAATGCAGGTGAATGCACTCTCACCAATAGATGCAGATTATGCAGGAAATGTTGCAACAACTTTACACACAAGCTTAAATGTCTGTGTTTTTGCACGTTAGAAATTCAATTCAAGATCAAACAATTCACATCGTAGTTTTGACACAAATTGAACAGGCCAAGCTAATGCTGGTGAAATGTTGTGACTGTGAAGGCCAGTGAGTTAAATCGACTTAACCTTTGTTAAATAGAGCATTATCCTGTTTAGGGCAAGCGTCAGGAAATCGGTAAACAACAGTTATATGGAGAATGGCTGTGATGATTAAACAGTTATCAGTTGGCACTCAGAGGCCCAAGGTTTGTCATGAAAATATTCCCCATGTTTACACCAAAGGTTGACGAGACACTGGTATTTAACTTTTTTTTTGCAAACTTTCTTTGCTGCTGTGGACTGTCTGGTTCACACATTGTTGAGTATGCAATCAGTAATCGTTTAAGCATAACTTGCTAGTAGTCAGGAATAAATCGGAAGTGAAAAATGATGTGCAACTCTAGATAAAGTGCCTTAATAAACAGGGATGCTGCTATGTAATTAGCTGAATCAGCATTTGGTTAGGTCTGCGAGCATGTGTGCATAATGAAATGTGAGTTTTATTTTGTTGCTTTCCTCACCCTGCGTCTGTATGAGATGAAGGATCTTCGCAGTGACCTGTCTTGCCGTTTCTACATCTTTCAGCATGACCTCCCCATTCATCCTCTCCAGTTGGCCGAGGAGCATAAGTACCCTGGAGTTACTGGGAACACTGGTAAGAAACAGACATTTCATCTTATATTACATAAGGTTTGTCCGAGTTCATAAAATGCTGCTTCCATCTCACCTACAATATCTCCACAGTCTTAAGTAAGTTCAACTCTCATGGTCTAAGATCAGCCTAATAACAGTGGCCTCATCTGCTGACTTCAGAGGTTTTACAGATGACATCTTTACCTGTCTCCTCTGTTCCATACTTATACACTAATGCTGTCTAACAAAAACTAGCACAACTTTAAAGAAATTGACTTATTCTGGGATTAAATTACATGAGAATGGATTTGAATATCTTGTTGTCTTGTCTTCTAAGGTGTATCAAATTAAAAGGAGCCAAATACAAATGGAAGTCAGACTTTATAGACTTATTTGTAAAAGTATATATCCCTTTTCTTTCAATTTATGAATGTCTGCTGCTTTGTGTGGGTTGATCATATAAAATGCCAATAAAATACATAACAAAATGAGAAAATTTTAAACTGGGATTATTACATCTACAAAAAAACTATATGTCAAAAACAAAAAAACTATAAATAGAAGCAGCTTCACTGGTATCAAACACAGTTAAGGTCTGCTTTAAGATTATTTATTTTTCTACTAAATCCCACTTAATGACTGTTCTCAATGGATTAGCTATTTCTGGGCTGGCTGACCTTTTTCGAATAACATGAACTTCTCTGGCACTTGTAGCAAGAGATTAGGGGTCATTTGGTAAAGCAAGGGCAAACAACCAAAAATCTAAGCTCTGATTATACCCAGTAGAGCAGGCGCTCTCATCCTTGAAAAAGAGGAGGAGAGAGACAAAAACAGAAATAGAAAGCTAGTGATCAAGACAGATAATTAAAGAAAATGTCAGGAATGACTGGAGAATGTAAAGCCTAAATGGGCAAAGAACAAAAACAGATGTAGAACCTAAATAAACCTGAGTCAGAGATGAACAAAGATTATTTTTAGTCGTGACAAATTCATATGGCTGCTTCTGAAGGCCGTGTAATTATCTCTGCAGAGTGTTCTCTGGCACAAATGTTAAAAGTCTCCCTCCCTCACATGGTCACACATAGTGCAACAATAAGATAAACAGTAGGATCAGATGCTGCTCCGAAGGGAGTCAAAAGCTAAAAGGAATAAAAGATATAACAGAGCAACATCATAAAAGTGAATCAAGAGTTACGAAGATCATAAAACAGATGTTTCTCTAAGCTTCACCCATCACTGCCTGTGTGTGTGTGTGTGGCTGTGCATGCATCAGCTCACCCCTTCTCTGTGGCCATTTTGGGCTTGTTCATTTTTCTCCCACGTCAAAAGGTCATGTTGTCTGCAAGAGAATGAAAAGGAAAGTCCACATTACTAAAAGAGGACAAGTCAAAACAATTTGCATCATTTGGAAACAAGCGTGATTAACCTTAACCTCCAGGGTCACATGATTTCCCACAGAACTCCAACTGGAGAAAGCCAAGCAACTATGCTGAAACCACCTGACCGTAAAGCTCAAAAGCCCCTAGCTTTGAATGTACTGGTGTATAAATATTTGCAGGATTTTTCCCAAACCTGAGTAGTGTCATAAGAGAGTAAAATGTTTTGCAAAATAACATCAAATAGCATTGGACTACAACCGTCTGCCTGATAAAAATAAAATCCCTGTTTATCAGGTTCTACCTCAGCCCTGAGGCTCATGGAACAATCCTAAGTACCTCCTCTCTAAGTTTTATCATTTTATGAGAGGATTCACTTTCATTCATCTTTTTGAGTGCACTGCATCTGCATTTAAAAATACAGAACTCTTTAGTGTCATACTTTCAGTATCTAATTTAATTGGTGTTATACAGAAGCCTATGTGATAATTGGTAAGATTTATATTTAGAGCAGTGGTTGTGCTTGCAAGGCTATCGAGTCAAGGAGAGATAGATTTATAGGTAAACAGACTATGATGAGTTGCTTTATTGACTGAGCCATTGCAGCACCCTGTTCCTTTTTCATTTAAATCCATTCTGTTTTCGATCTGCTTTAGTGTTTGGGACCACTGGCCTGTTGCAGGGCCATCAGACTTAAATACACCTCCAGAGAAGGAGGTTAGGAGTTCATAGTTACGTCAGAGACTTGAAAACAGGTTAGGGCCTGAACACAGCAGTTACATGTGACTTTTTAATCTCCGAACTTATTTTTTTTTTCCATGTCACACTGACTGCCTATAGAGAGGCTCCGACTAGGCAGGGTGAGCAGCATTTTTTCCACTTATGTCTCTGTGCTATACACAAATTAAAACAATTTCACACATTTGACTTGGACAGATTATGAAAAGCTATAATAAAATAAAGAAATAAAAAAAATAAAAAAACGGTGCAGCTATAAAATAAAGCCCCACTAAACGAGTCTTTGAAGCATCTCAAACCAGAACAGATAGAGAATGTTTATAGGTGGGTATTAAAAATGTTATGGGAACTATGTGTGAAGAAAAGAAAAACAGCAATAAAGGCAGTGGGATAGTTTATACACTGACTGAGGGAGTGAGAGGCGATTTTTAAACATAGAAGAGGCTCCAGCCTATAACAAAGTATCCCCAATAGAGAAAGAAACCCTGTAATCACTTCTAGTCAGGTTTAAAACTGTGAAATGAAACATAGCACAGTGCCAGTGTACCATCATAGACTTAAAATTGTTTAGGAATAACTTTATTAAACCATGCCAGACTGATGGAAAGCTATGTCTGCTTTTCAAAGGGATATAGTCTCTACTTGGCATTGTATTAACAGACCTGCATATGGAGTGTAGGTCATATTTTAGGCCAGGTTTACATTACTTAGGATATATGCACTGTAAACATTTTAAAATGATCTGCATTTTAATACAGATTTCTTATTCAGATGAATACACAGACTTACTTGTAGGAATCCGTTGTTGTCACCCTCAAAACAGTCTCAAGTTACAAATACATTGGTCCAGGTATTTTTTTAAATATCAACTTTACATATTTACCTTACTGAGAAGCCCAACTTTAGAAGTAATATCCATGGCATGTATGTAAGGGGAAATAGCAGAGATATTTAAAGAACGATACATTTAAAGAAAAAGAGCCTGATCTGAGCTTAAAGGAATAGTACACCCAAAACATGATTAGCCTTCATTTTCTACTCACCCCATGCTGAACAACACTCTGGAGTACTTTTTTGATATCTCAAATGCATCTGGAGATCTGGGAGGCTTCTTGCTGTCTGCTGACATTCAAATAATGGAGGTCTATGGTGCCCGAGACAGAAAGGTCCATAAAAGTCCACAAAAAACGTGTCAATATTCCTCCATACTGCTCGTCCAATGTATTCCAAGTGTCCTGAGTGGGTAGCATCCAGAATTTACTCAAAACGAAGTCATTTAGAATGTTTTTAGAGCATAAACAATAAACAACAAAAGAAAAATGTCTGAGGACTTCAGTGTTGAGGAAGAGCATGAGTTCTTTGCCGAGCTGAATGCGTACTTTCGTCTGGTTTGGTCTGCCGCGGTTTCCGTAGCGTCGTGAACGCGCTTTTAGGAAAGCCTATACACTACTGTTTATGCTCTAAAAACATTATAAATGACTTCGTTTCGAGTAAATTCTGGATGCTACCCACTCAGGACACTTGGAATACATTGGACGAGCAGTATGGAGGAATATTGACACGTTTTTTGTGGACTTTTATGGACCTTTCTGTCTCGGGCACCATGGACCTCCATTATTTGAATGTCAGCAGACAGTTAGAAGCCTCCCAGATCTCCAGATGCATTTGAGATATCAAAAAAGTACTCCAGAGTGTTGTTCAGCATGGTGTGAGTAGAAAATGAAGGCTAATCATGTTTTGGGTGTACTATTCCTTTAAAGGGATAGTTCGGTATTTTTGACATGAATCTGTATGGCATCCCCATCACCAGTGGCATGCAATCACACTGACTTACCCCTGGCAGCGTCCTGTGAGCAGAGTTCTCGTCCAGTTTTGGTCAAGCCGAAAGTAGTCCGGCAGGTTTGCTAGAGCCAGCGAAATAAAACGTTTCTCTTCCCAAAACATTATGTATTCAAAAGAGTGATATTTTTGCATCCCAAAAACGTTGTAGTGGAAAAAGTCACACGTCGTTATCACTTGGTCCTATTTTCTCTCTGTTCGTATCAGTGCGCGCCGTCATTCAGACAGCGAGCTCAACAACAGCCAGATGCATGTCTCCCTCCGCCTAGCTCCTAGCTGGGCGGAGGGAGACATGCATCTGGCTGTTGTCAGGTTAGTAGGCCCTAGCTGTCTGAATGACGGCGCGCACTGATACGAACAGAGAGAAAATAGGACCAAGTGATAACGACGTGTGACTTTTTCCACTACAACGTTTTTGGGATGCAAAAATATCACTCTTTTGAACACATAATGTTTTGGGAAGAGAAACTTTTTATTTCGCTGGCTCCAGCAAACCTGCCGGACTACTTTCGGCTTGACCAAAACTGGACGAGAACTCTGCTCACAGGACGCTGCCAGGGGTAAGTCAGTGTGATTGCATGACACTGGTGATGGGGATGCCATACAGATTCATGTCAAAAATACCGAACTATCCCTTTAAGCAGTGTTAGAATATAGATTTGAGAGGTCCTCCAAAAACAAGTGTGGTGCATTTTTTCTTTGACATATTTAACTTTTTTTCATTTTTTGTTTAAGCAGAGTCAGGAGGAGTAAAGCTGGTCTGTGATAGCTTCGCTGTTGTGGAATTTGGAGTAGAAATATGCATATAATTAATCAAATCATGTTAAATATTCTCCAGGCATCTAATGCACACAGATAAGCCTCTAATTTAGGAAAGGATAAAAATTTTAGGATTTTCTCATCCAAAAAGGTGTTACAAAAATGTAAAACTTCAGTTACGTAGCTTATTTAAGCTGTACTAAAAAATAAAATAAACCATCAGACAAAATAAACAGATTCTGAGTGCTATTATGAAAACAATGACTGTAATTTCCATTGCCTGGCCGGTTGTATGTTGGTAAGACGACTTAAGACAAGATCAAATGTATGGCCTTATGGACAGTTATAAGCAGGAATAAAAAATTAAGAAATACATTTAGGTTTTGCACCACCTATAAGGGCTGAAAATGAAATACAGAGAAATCTGACATGTCGAAATGACCAAACTTGCTGCAGCATTTGTCCTAAGATGCTTAACACAGATAGGTAACAGTTTTAAAGTTTTTTCAGCCTCAATCTATATAAGTTAGTTACAAAGGTGAAAAGCTAACAGCTAATTTGAAAGGGACAAGGCCAAAGCAGATTTCTACTGTCTTTAAACTGCCTGTCTTAAAAAAAATTGAATAATGGGAATTTGGTTTTATGCTTAAAATGTTGATATGTTTACATTAGATGGTTATTTACGGTAAACAGACAATATTGTTTATAATGGAGTGGAGTAGATGGTGGTGCAGGAAACACTTACTGAAACCTGAAGTTTTAAAGAGTTAATGGGTAGAATAACCAACTTAAAGAAGCAAATTTTGTTAAAAAAAATCTATTCTATTTTTTTAAATTAATCCGCTACAGTTTTTATTTTTTCTATTTACCACTTTATTCTTCCAGCTAGTAGTTACCTGATTGGATATTCTTTCCATGTTTACTCCTTCTGACTCTTTTCATACTGGGAGATAACTGGTTCTCAACTGCACCCAACTGCAATTTCAAGCAAATTCAAAGCTTCTTTGTTGCTGTCGCTCAGCATTTCAAAGCATGCAGTTTAATATTATCTGCCTGCAGTGCCGAAGGATAACTTGCTTGCTTTAATATTATAGGATTAAAAAAAATAAAGAAATACACTTAAACAAGCTTGTTTTTTGTTTTTTTCTAATGTTCTGGTATTAAAAGCACATAAATATAAATTTTTGTTATCAGTATGGCATTTAATAACTATCAAAAAATGCTAGATTGGCACATCTGATTATGCAGTTTATCATCAAAAAATATTTTTGAATAATAGAGTTTATCCAATGACCTAACTTTTAACAATAACTATATTAACTCACGTTACACCTCAACAGCCTTAAGTTTGTCAACCCTTCTTGTCTGTACAGAAACAAGAAGGATGATTATTTTCATCAATGAAGATGTAACTGAATTACATGATATTTGATACTGGCATTACTTATTACACAGCTGATGTAATTGCACAGCAGATCCCAGTGCCAATGTTTTTATCTGGGCAAGGTGGATAGTTGGGATGGTTGTGTAGAAATTGTCCAATGCAAAATTCCACCTCATCTGATATAAAGCATGGATTTTATTTTATTTTTTAATCATTCAACCATTTCTAAAACATCTCAGGGACTGTGACTGAAAGGCCCATCATCATCTGCTACTCCACCACATACAGCAAGATAATCTCTGGTTATTGACCGATACCGATATTGACCTGATACAATATCAACCCGACTCATACATACTTTAACCATTTTTTTTTTTTTACAGTGAAAAGGTTTGATCAAGTGATATCACTCAGAGAACAGCAGCAAACAACATCAGGTATAAGAGTGTTTGGCCCCTATACTATTAACCAATGGATGACATAAACTCTGAACAGCAGTGTAGAGAAGTGTAGTGTTTCTATAAACTTGCTTATATAAGAGATGTTAGATGCAGGCTGATATATTCAAATATTACATTTTTGTCTCATATTGTACCGATTTCCAATATTAATATCAGATCAGGACATCCCTAAATTTCAGATAATTGTTGCCAAAGAGAATACAATTTTAACAACAGGCCAGGCTTTTTTTTTTTGTTTCTTTGTTGTTGTTTTTTTTTTCCAGAAAAGCCGTTAAACAGCTGACATGTTACTCATGGTTTAGGCCAAAACAGTGTCTTGATGGGATGATTTATTTTTAAGGACCTGTGTCCTGTCACGGTTTAAAATGTGAACATGTGCCCTTTTTATGCTTCAGGACGCATGTATTTATTTGTATGTATTTATCTAAATATTTTAAAATGAATTGCTCAGCAGCAGCTTAAGGCTCCTGCACCTGCTGCTGGGCTGCTCGCTCATTATCGGGCGCCTGTGTTTCCCAGCAGGCCAGCTAACGAAGAAATAAGCTAGCGACACTGCTCAACATGAAGCACAGCCCGAGCTAAGACAGAGCAGATACTTAAAATAAGGATAAAATAATAGAATTAATCAAACCTGAATTAAAAGGAGCTGCGGTCCAGCTGAAGGTGGGCCGAGTCTGACTCAGAGATAAGGCAGACAGCTACTGTTTGCCTGAAACGCCCTGCTGATGAGGTGACGAGATCAGTGGGAGACGCCGTAGCAACGCGAGAGTCGCGACTTCCTTCTGTATAGTTAGTTTTTAAGCGAAATTACGATAAATAGAAACTCAAAATGCCTCATAATGTTATTTTATAATTTTTTTTGAGATCCCACATTTAAATCTAACGAATGACGTGCAATATCGTGAGTTGGAACTTAACCGGTAGCCATATGGACTACAAATCCCAGAAATGTTTGCGACCAATGACGTGTAATTTGTGTTCCAGCTTTTACTGTGTTCGAGGGGATTAAAAAAATAAGGTATGTGCTAGTTTATAACTATTTAATGAATAACGAATAACAAAATTCGCAGTATTTATAGGTGCAAGGTAACGATTCATAAAATGTGAATAAATGGGGTTTGTTGTTATAGATACAGCATGGGCCGAAGTAATTTGTTTGCAAACGGTAACTGAAACTGGCTAGCTAACATTATCTTGCCTATTTACTATGTATATACCTGTCGTGCTGGATCCATTGCTTTTAGTATTGTTGATATTCTTTTAATACAGACAGAAAGCCCTAATACCCAGCTTGTACCACCTATGTGTCCGAGATATAATGATAAATACACCAATGTCTTGCTGAAAAGGTGCAATTGACTCCAATAAGATCTATACTGCGGCTATAGTATGTGGATAGTATAGTATATGCAAAGTTGTAAAGCTATTGTGTTAGTTTAAAGTTGCTAGTGTTGAAATATTCCTCCCATTTGTCGATTTAACGACGTCGAGTGCTCGGTTTCGGTGAGTTTTTAGGGTGAAGTTGATGATTCATTTGAAATACTATAGGATATATTTTTTTTTACTATTTTTCAAGGCTGCACTTCAAAAAGAAAATGTCCAGAGAGCAGTTCTAAGTGAAATTTATTTTTGTTGTACACTTGTGTAAACAAAATGACAAATAAGTATGTCTAAGTCTAAGGATATCACTATTCATTGTCTCTAAATTAATCAAATAAAAGTTGATGCTCTAAGTAATGGTTTGTAGGGGGCTGCATGTCCCTGCAGTCAAAGTCCCCCAATCACAAATATTGCTTAAAAAAACAAACAAAATCCACAAACAACATCTTTCCGAATATTGAATAATCTAACTTTTATCATCAGTAACAGTAAGTAAGTGCTGTTGATGATTGCAATTGCTCAACAGCAAACAATGACTTTATTAAAATGTATTTGTAAACCTAATACGTAATATTCTTTGTGGACATATCTGTAGATATCTTTTTTCTTTTTTGATTGACTAGTGTTATTGCAATACTCAAAACTGCATTTTAGTATTTATTAGCTTTAAGCCATAATCAGTAACATAAAAGCAGTAAAAGCTTGAAATTAAGTGATTCTATTCATATATTTAAAGTATTCTGATTGATTTAGATGATCCTTCACATTTTTTATATTGGTTCTATTGGTTATGAACTAAGAGAACTCCTTGAATTAATTGATGAAGGAGAAGAACATTCAGATCTCCCAGGTTGTCTAAATCTTTGCATCTCTCTTATTTTCATTGTCAGTCATCATGGTGATGAAGTCAGCAGTTGAGGATGATGATTCTGGCTGGGTGCTGGGCATACCGGAAAAGATGAAGAACAATGCAAACTGGGTTGATATCACCCATGAGTTTAAGGGTGCTTGTAAAGGTAAAATGTTTAAATCTAATTATTTAACTGTTGTGGATAATCTACAATGTATCCTGATGATCAAATTCATGTTCTTTTCCTTTATTTTCGCAGAGCTGAACCTCGGAGAATTGCTTCATGATAAACTGTAAGCATAAAGAAAACAATTATATTATATTGCTTCACAACTCAAAAAGAACAAATTAAAGTTGACAGCACTGAAATTAGTATTTGTTGTTTGTTTTCATGTTATTTTAAAATTGCTAAATTCTTCAGAAAGCAGACAAAGTGATTTTATTTTTTTTTTTCTTATGCAGGTTTGGCTTATTTGAGGCTATGTCTGCTATCGAGATGATGGATCCTAAAATGGATGCAGGGATGATTGGAAACCAGGTCAACAGGAAGGTGCTTAATTTTGAACAAGCAATTAAGGTACAGCAGTAGAAAAAAAGGCGGATTGTCTACTACTCAGCTAACATATGTACATAATAAGCTTTTTTTTAATCCTTGATTTAACTGTTTGACTTCCATTCCAGGAGGGTGCCATCAAGGTGAAAGATCTAAGTTTGCCTGAACTCATCGGAATCATTGACACTTGTTTCTGTTGTTTGGTGAGGAGTTTTTATTTATTATTTTCTGTTAGGTTGCCTCTTTTAAATTCCAGTGAGGTAACCTTTAACTAAAGAGTTTTTGCCTAAAAGAACTCCCACTTGACAATTTTAATAATGCAGAACTTTATAGCAATGTGTTTGAACTGTTTTTTATAATTGTAATAATCATAAATTATATATTTCTAGTGTATTTTGTTAGTTTGTTTTTAGTGGGGTTTTTTTGTTTGTTTGTTTTTTTGACAAGGGAGCGTCATATTTTTGTTGATTAATTTCCTAAATTGTTTGGAATTACACTTGTCGATCCTAACCCAGTAATATTTGGTTACAATAACCTACAGCAACACCTATACTGTATGGTCCACGTCATTTTTGTAGCCATCAGTAAATCTGGTACAGTTCTGCTTGGACTTTTGACTCTTTAGCTCAGTATTGATGGAGCTCTTTGAAATCAATTGATTTCTTAGCACTGACCTTCATTTTACATGTTCCCTAAATGTTATAACACTGTGTTCAGGTCAGGGTTTAGGGTCAGATTCTTGAAGGCTTTATATAGGCTTCCTTTTTCTAAAGTATACTCAGTTGGAAGTTATACCCTGTCTGGAAGGAGCAGATGTTTTACCAAGCTGTCACAAATGGTCATCTCAGATGAATGGATATTAGGATGTACAGAAACAACCAATTAAAAAAATAAAAATATTAAAAAGTTTTCTGGTCACAGTAAAAAGTTGTATGTTTGTAGGCCTTTAACCCTTGGACTGCTGCATTATTTAGTAAGCACTAAAACAGGATGCTGAGGCATCACCTTACTGTATTCCCAGAGCTGCTGTTTGAGGAAATTAATCCTTTAATGTTTATTTTTCCTCAGTGTGTATTAGAGATAATAAATCAATTCTTTATTAAAGTCTTTGAATTTCTTTGTTTTTATTACCAGTAAATAATTATGCAAAAGCATTCAAATAACTAAATGAATATGACTTGTTTCATAATGTGAGTTTATGCAGACCTTTTTCCGACCTATCGTTTTTTATATGTTTTAGATGACTACAAATACAGCAAACTCTTCCTTCCAATGTTTGTGTTTTTACATTTGTTCACCTAGATAACATGGCTGGAGGGTCACTCCTTGGCACAGACTGTGTTCACCTGCCTCTATGTTCATAATCCGGACCTGATTGAAGAGCCCGCACTCAAAGCCTTTGCCCTGGGTTTACTCAAAGTGTGCGACATTGCACGGGAAAAAGTCAACAAGGCAGCTGTGTTTGAAGAGGTGAGCTGCTGTCTGTCTGCTGCTCATTGTGGGCCTAAAGGTCAGAGAAGGTTGCAGGTTTAAGGATTGAAGCATGTCTTTAAAACCACTGTGGTACATTTGAGTTACTCTGGAGAAAATCTTTATCAGTGTCCGTGGCTACGCCAGCACTTCCAGGTGTAGATGTGTGTAACTTAACCTCGGAGAAAAATAATCTCTTGAATTACAGGGTTCATATGAAGGCTGAAAAAGTACAGAATTTGGTTTCCTGCACAGGTCTTTAATGTAAAGAAAAGGAAACGAGACTGTGTTAAATATTTGTATTTCCAATGTATGGTTGTTGTCCTGTTTATCCTTCCTCTTTTTCCTGTTCTTTCCTTCTTTCTTTTCCCGTGTCCTCTTTCCATTTTTTTCTTTTCCTCACTTCTTTCGTGTTTTTTCTTCCTTCCTTTTTCCCTCCGACCTTCTTGGAACCCATTTTTATTTCATTCTCATTGTGTCCTTCCTTTCTTATATCTTAGTTATCTTTCTTTTCTGCTGTCCTGCTTTCTTGTGTCCACCTTCCCTTTCTTTCTTCCTTTTCTTTTTAATTTGTTCTTCTTGTTGCATTCCCTTTTTCCTTGTCTAGTCTTTTTCCCCCTTGCCTTCTTTTTTCTTAGTCTTTATTTCTTCTCTCACTTTTTCCTTCCTTCCCTGTGTCCTTTTTCTGTGCTGTCACCTTCTTTCTATTCTACCTTAATTGTGACCTTTCTTTTCTTCATTTTTTGTCATTTCTCCTTTCCACACAATATTCTTCCCTTCTCCCACATGTCCCACTTCCAGCCCTCCCTTCTTTGTGTCTATCCTTCCTTCCTTACAATTTTTTCTTTCAGCTTTCGTATGTAAATCCTGAACACTAAAAACATCTTTTAGGGTGTTTTTAGTTTTTTTAATCAAAGGAGGAGACAAAACACAATAATTAGCATTAACCAATTTGATTCTAATATGCTATAAATATGTTAATAAGTAATTCTATTGTTTTGTATTTTAAAATAAATGTAGATGGTTGATAAGTAAAAAGTCTAAACATACTTGAATAAAAAAAATATGAAGATTTAATTGAATTGATAAATTACATTATTTACAAATGTGTCAGTTGGATTTATGCAGTTTAGGAATAGATTTGGTTTGAAAGATCCTCATTTTGAATTAAGGCTGTGTTAAAAAATCTGTTTTCAAATTTTGTTTCCTAAAGATTGATTCATATAATCAAATATCAATTTATTTAATTTTTTTAAATGTGGTTTCCACTGTCCTTACAGCCAGTATTAAATGCCATAATTTTTTTTTTATTTGCTGCTGCTGTTAATATTATACGTAATGAATACATAACTATGGTATCACGTGATTCATGTAACAGCTGCAAAACATGATTTAAGCACCAGAATACAACCTGAGATCAGATTGCATTGAAATGAATCGATTCTAAATCTTGAGAATCTGAATCAATTTAATGCTAGAAATTTGAATTGATACCCAGACAAAGTTTCGATTAAACAGGTATAAATTAATTATTTGAACTTTTTTTTTTTTCTATAGGAGGACTTCCAGGCAATGACCTATGGGTTCAAGATGGCTAATAACATCACAGACCTCCGGGTGACAGGTGGGCGTCTATGATCTTATCAGCTGAACTTTTGCAGTTTATTCTGAGGAGTAAGCTATTTCTTTCTCTTTTGTGATCTTCTGTAGGTATGCTTAAAGATGTGGAGGATGAGTTACAGAGGAAAGTGAAGGTATTTGTACTCTATCAGCGCAGTTTCATATAATAATATTGGTATTAGTCTATCTGATGTACATTATTTCTCTTCACAGAGCACACGAAGTCGGCAGGGCGAGCAAAGAAACCCAGAAGTTGAGCTGGAAGTAAGTTTAGTGTCTGCTGGATTTTCAGTATATATTTTCTATTTTTGATTGTGATTCAACTGAATTAATTAAATTCAGGCCTGCGTGAAATTTATTAAATTACAGGCAATAAATGGATTGCCCTACTGTTCTCTTAATGTTTATCCCATGTATGCTTTGTTTGCTATCTTCTGTTCTGTTGATGGAATCAGATGAACCCTAAAGACTGTTCCAAAGTTCAGTTTTTCTGAAGTATTAGTATGAGAACATTTGTTCTGAGAAGGATATTTTCTTTGTTAATTTAGTATATACATGCGTGCCAGAAAAGTTTCTAATGTGTTTTCTTCTTCCAGCACCAGCAGTTTCTGGCACTTTTTAACAGAATCAAGTTTACCCGCCTGCTGCTGACTGCTCTGATTGCCTTTACAAAAAAAGAGGTACGATGCAAACAAAGAAATATAAAAGTTAGAAAATAAATGGTCAGGCTATATATGGAAATAAAATTCCGATTAATTATTTTAAAAGAAAAGAAAAGGACAGTTTCACCATCTTTTTCTCAGTGAAGTATGGAAAATGGATCTGTTAAAACTGCTGTGTTGTTTTATTGTAGAAAATAAACATTTTACCAGATGTGCTTTCAAGGCAGCATAAGCACTTTCCAATTTAGATGGTAAAAAATAAATTACACACCCCAACACAAATGCATTAAAACAGTCTTTTTATTTCTTTTTAAGAGTTTATAATCCAGAGACATTTATGAAAAAAGGCCAAAATCTGAATCTAAATCAGTACAAACTTTGGAAATGGAAAATTTGAAATTAAGAAGTTTGTTTATGAACCTAAAAGTAATCTGCCTTCTGTTTGGCACAGCTAGATGTGATCAATATTTGCTGTATTTATGTTACCAGACCAGCTCTGTAAGTGAGGCCCAGAAGCTTGTTGCTCAGGCAGCTGACCTGTTACCACCCATCCATTCCAGTATCCAGTATGGCATCCAGTCCCAAAATGACACAACTAAAGGAGGTAAAACAGACACATTTAATCCACTAAGTCCACAAGGTTTAGGAAAACTGTGCATTATATTGTGTATAAATTATTTGCATCTTTTTTTTACTTGCTCAGTTCTACTAGACTAGGTCTACTGAAGCTTTCTGCAAAGTTTAACTTGAATAATAATATATTTTTGTGTCTTATGGCAGACCACCCCATCATGATGGGCTTTGAGCCTCTAGTTAACCAGCGCCTGCTGCCACCTACCTTTCCCCGCTACGCCAAGATCATCAAGAGGGAGGACATGGTTGCTTACTTCAGCAAGCTCATAGAGCGCATCAAGACAGTTTGTGATGTGGTCAACACCACAAACCTACATGGCATACTGGTAAATACAGTTCAAGTTACTTAGTTAAACAAAATATTCAATTTTTACATCTTTCTGTTGGCAGAAAAAAAACCTAGATGAGGCTTCTCTTTGTTTTTATATTTGTCAATGCTTCAAATGATTTTATTTAACTATGCTGAGTCTTGTTACACCTTCTGAATGTAAATATGGTTTCCAGGATGTTTGAAAGATGAAGTCGCTCTGCTTCTTGTTTTTTTCAGGACTTTTTCTGTGAATTCAGTGAGCAGTCACCATGTGTACTCTCCAGATCTCTTCTACAGGTGCATGTATAGGAGTTACACTCCACTTATTTATTTTAAGATGTAGAAAAATATCAATTTATCAGTCAAGGAGTTCCCCATGGTTCTATTTTAGGTCCACCTTAGAAGTGATGAACTAGTTCCTCCTCCACAGCATGCAATGCTCCCATTTCTGTGTTTCAGCACAAGTATGGAGTTAAGATGCTTGCAAACTTCAAATGAAACGATGATGAATATGAACAAGCATTTAGTTTCATTAGAATATTAAATATGTGAACAAAAACAAGGATTTTGTCTCCGAATACATTTGCAAACTGGCTTTTGTTTTTTATTTTCTGTAGTAATAGCTTCTTTTTTTCACTGTTCTTTCCATTAACTTGTTCCACATCTGGAAATTACACTCTATCACTATTACTGTCTTTGAAAGAGTTTTGCTTTTCTTCTATGGTTAATTGGCACTTTTTGCACAAAACAAGCTCTTATTTGGGAGGCAAAATCTCTTTACAAAAATATGACTGCTGGACATTCTTATGCAATTTATACTGGAGGATAACTCGTTGAACAGATGAATGCGGCACTTTCAGGTTAACTCAGGTAACCCTTGGATGAACCAAACCTATGGAGGCCACAAAATGCTCTCCCTGATAGCTTAGATGATCTGTTTTATTTTTGTGTTTGAGATTATGCCTTACAATATATTGAGGGGCTGATCAACAAACACAAATGTTCAGAGCTAATCAGAAGCTTGCAAGGCTGGTGGCATTATTAAAGCCTTTCCAAATTATTTAAATGCATAGCAATCTAAAGTAATAAAATATTCAGTAAACATTTTCAGTATTCTGGCATTTATCCATCAGAAATAAACCTGATCAACCTGATTGGAGGCAGGACATGAATATGTTTGTATTTATCTGGTGTCAACCTCGGCTTTTAAATAAATATACTTAAAAAGAGAATTTATCATGTTTTTTTTCTTTATTTAGCTTAAACTTAGGTCATTAAAACTAAATGTTTTTTTCCCTGTAACTTCAGACGACGTTCCTGATTGATAATAAGAAAGTGTTCGGCACTCACCTGATGCAGGACATGATTAAAGATGCACTGAGATACTTTGTTAGCCCACCTGTCCTCTCCTACAAGTAAGTGTACAAATAATTTTAGAATAAATGTTTTCATATCAGGATCCGCAGACTTGAAACGATGTATATAGACTTAGCTTTTTTCCCTGCTTTAATCTTTAGCTTAGCTGCATTTTAAGGTCAGGATTAATGTTGTTTTTCTCTACCTAGATGTTGTCTCTTCAACAACCAACAGGCTAAGGACTACATCGACTCCTTTGTTACTCACTGCTCTAGGGTACGTCCATTCCACTGTTCATATTCTATGCATTGGTTTCATTTTAAGGTATTCTCTGGGCTTTATTTACATTTGCTTACATCGGCGGTCTGCAAGCTTTGAAATCCAAAGAGGGTTTTTAAACGGAGTCCAACTAAATGGAGGTTGTTTATTACATGACCTCTTGATAAAATACAACTTACTCGTACTCGTCGTGTCCCGCTTTATCTGGAACCGGGTCGCGGGGGCAGCAGACTAAGCAGAGACTCCCAGACTTCCCTCTCCGCAGACACCTCCTCCAGCTCTGTTGGGGGAAGCCCTAGGCGCTCCCAGGCCAGCCGAGAGACATAGTCTCTCCAGTGTGTCCTGGGTCGTTCCCTGGGCCTCCTCCCAGTGGGACGTGCCTGGAACACCTCCCGAGGGAGGCGTCCAGGGGGCATCCGAAGAAGATGTCCGAGCCACCTCAACTGACTCCTCTCGATGTGGAGGAGAACCGGCTCTACACTGAGCCTCTCCCGAATGACCGAGCTCCTCACCCTATCTCTAAGGGAGAGCCCAGCCACCCTGGTGAGAAAGCTCATTTCAGCCGCTAAAATATAACTTATTGTTGTTAAATGTCTAGTATAAGAAATGTTTTGCCGTTTTAAACAGACAACAGTATTTTTGTATTTTAAGGTTTCAGAATAAGGAAAAACATAAAACCTTTCATAAAGAGGAAGCATTGATTTTTGTCTGTTGTTAATAATCTTATTTGTGGAAATTGATGTAAAAAAAAAAAGCAAGACAAAAAACATCCTTTTAAAGCTAATGACAAGAAAAATTGCACATATTTTGGCTCTTTTGATGTCATCCTTTTGTAAAAGTGGACTTAAATTATCTTTAAAAATTCCTGAAATATGTAAGACTAATATTTATTCTACTTTATTAAAAAACATAAGCTAGTTTTTCAATCTTAGCCACTATTAAGAGCCTCTGCAGAGCATCCGTAAAGCAACTTGTGGCCCCTCAGCCTGAGGTTGCAGACCCCTGGCTTAGATCTTTAGTGGACTTACTAGGAAGCATGCCTTATGTTGTGATATTTACATATCACATTGAAAGCTTTACAACACTTCGGGTAAAATTTTCCTTTTTTCCGTGCAGCCTTTCTGCAACCTCATCCAGATCCACGGACACAACCGAGCTCGACAGAGAGACAAACTGGGACACATCCTTGAAGAGTTTGCTACGCTGCAGGATGAGGTGAGAGTCAGCTGTTTCCATTTGCTTTGAACTAAAACAGAATACCACAGCGCTGGAGTCGGATAGCACCTTTATGAATTGTTCACATTTGATGTTGTCTTCAGGCTGAGAAGGTGGATGCAGCGCTGCACAGCTTACTGATGAAATTGGAGCCTCAGCGGCAGCATTTGGCCTGCCTTGGCACTTGGATCCTCTATCATAACCTGAGGATCATGATACAGTATCTGTTGAGTGGTTTTGAGCTCGAGCTTTACAGCATGCATGAATACTATTACATCTACTGGTAAGAGCTCAATTGTCCCTTTTGGTTAGTTATATAATAAAACCATCCATATAATAACTACCTATGTGAAATGATCTATTATTTTTTATGTTGTAGGTACTTGTCGGAGTTCCTCTATGCATGGCTGATGTCCACGCTAAGCAGAGCTGACTCGTCTCAGATGGCAGAGGAGCGGATTCTGGAGGAGCAGTTGAAAGGACGAAGCAGCAAAAAGACCAAGAAGAAGAAGAAAGGTTCAATTTTCCTACGATAAACCTATATTATTGGTGCTTCTCGTGCACATGAAAGTGATTTACAATGTCTTCCAAAGTGAATATCACGTCACACAATGTTTTCAGATGTGGTTACTTGGCAGCCACAAACTTTGATTTATTTGAAATGGATTGAATGATAACATCTCAGAAAGCAAGTCATCCTAAAGTGGAAGGAAAAGATCTGTTTTTCAAAAGTTTTGACAATTAGAATTATTAAAATTGTAGAGAGCACGTTTCTATTCAGCCCCCAAGTCAATCTATGATAGAGGTGATATTACTGCAATGACAGAAGAAAGTCATTTTTGAATATGTCTCTACTTTAAGTGGAGACATATTGTTGGTCACCAAATAGTACAAGCTCAGTTATTTCTGATAGAAAGCATCTGTAAATAGTTGATTTTAAGTCTGTGCTATTTCTCATTTGAAATTAGGTTTGGACTTTGAATATTTGTCCTTAACTATTTAATTTTAGCTTTTACTTAATTTTTAAGCTGTGAATGCAGCTCCTCTATCTGTACATGGCCTTTCTCAGTCATCCGGTTCATGGTCAAGCTTGAAAAGTTCCATTTAGGCGACTGGACATTAAGTCTTTTAGAAGATATTTCGCCTCTCACAAGCTGGGATGTTATTTTATACGCAAACCCTGCCGTATACAGCTTGAGTTCCTGCCTTTCTGTGGTGTCCCTTGGTGTTCATCGTGCTCTTGCTTCACTGCTGTTTCCTTGCAAACCTCTGAGATCTTCACAGAACTGCTGTATTTACAGTGAAATTTATCTCCAGGCAGGTAGAATCTTTTTATTACTGATTTCAGTGTATTTATTGCACTGGATGGTGTTGAGGGTTGTTAGAGTACCATAAAGGGAAAGAAAACAGACTTTTATTTGTTATGATGTTATAATTTAGTTTTGGTCAAAAAGCCCCAAAGTGCAAGATGTTCATAAGGCTGTGGATAACTTGTCAAGCAGTGTGCATCTTTTTTTTTCTCCAGGGCACTGATGCTGTTTGATTTTTGCTTTGCAGTTCGCCCTCTTGGCAAAGAGATCACCATGAGTCAGGCCTACCAGAATATGTGTGCTGGCATGTACAAGGTAGGGGAAAATAAAGTGTCACACCTGTTTTCTAACATGCTAGAGGGGCCTCTTTTCCATATTCTCCATGCTTCTCTCCTGTCAGACCATGGTAGCTTTGGATATGGATGGAAAGGTACGAAAGCCCCAGTTTGAGCTGGACAGTGAACAAGTCCGCTATGAGCATCGCTTTGCTCCCTTCAACAGTGTAGTTACCCCTCCGCCTGTGCACTACATCCAGTTCAAGGTACTATCCTTCTATTTTGTCAGTAAATTTTCACATTTTCTCTCTTCTGACACAAGCGTTTGTGTGTGGGAACCCTTTCTTTCATTTTTCAGGAGATGTCTGACCTGAAGAAGTACAATCCTCCTCCAGGTTCTGGAGACCTCTACCTGGCTGCCAGCAAACACTTTCAGCAGGCCAAGCTCATCCTAGAAAGCGTGCCAAACCCAGACGCCGAGGTCAGGAACTCAAACTGTGGTTAAAACTATTTAATTCTTCTAGAGTGGAAAATTTTTAAACTTTACAAGTAAAAAAAAAAATAGATAAATATAAAAGTATATATAAAGAATTAATTTTCTAAAGTAATGAATGTGCTAAACCTTCTAAATTAAAACACATTCACACTTTCTGTCAGGAACCATGGCTCATTTTCACTCTAATTTATTTCTTCTCTATAATTAATGACTATCAACTATGAATAATGAATTATTTATGGCAGGTGAACCGCATACTGAAGGTTGCCAAGCCCAACATTGTAGTGATGAAGCTCCTAGCTGGAGGCCATAAGAAGGAAACCAAGGTAAAACAATTTATTTTGCAAGGATTTTCTCTGTGTACAATTTCAAAAGAAATGCTAGGTTCTTTACTATCCATTTCTTTACTTTTTTTTTTTTTAATCAGCACTACTTTATTGGAGTTTGATGGATTTTTCCTGTGCTTTATCTTCAGGTGCTGCCAGAGTTTGACTTCTCCGCTCACAAATATTTCCCTGTTGTTAAGATAATTTGAGTCCCACTGTTCCTTACTTGAAGTGTGCAGATGCCCTCACCCCAGTCTGTGTTGAAACAATAAAAAAAAAAAAAAAACAGTTTTCATTTTCACTTAAACGGGGTAAAACCAGAACAAAAAACCCACCTGGGCTTAAATCAGAAACAATCTCAACATTTGCACTGCTGGAAAGTAAAGTATGCATGGTTATTTCTTTTTTTTTTTGTTCCTTTGTCTTTATTTTTTTTTATCTGAGCACATGCTTTAGCTGTGTTATTAATCAACAGTTAAAAAGAACCTTTTGAACAGTCTTGTAAAACATGCTGTGATTATACTGTGTGCATATCATTAAATCTTTTACAGTTTGTTTTATTTTGCTGAACTCAAACTAAAACAGACCTTAACTTCCAAATGTGTCATTAGAAAAAAAATAAATAAACAAAGCAACATTTTTTGACTGAAATGTAAAAAAAAAAATGTCCAGGTCTGTCATAGATAGGCAGATGGTTTGAAGAAGTTTCATTTTCTGGTGTAAAGTGTCTGGAGAAAAAAAAGCTATAACTATATAAAAAAATATTTGATCCTCTATTTCAGTTTCGAAGAATGTTGTTTTTGCAAATAATCCAAGAATTCATTCTTGCTACTGTGCTTTATCCTTTGGTATAAACAAAGTGTGATTGTTGCTTAAAGTCCTGCTGGGTTTTCGGATACAAATTAAAGTTGTAGATTTTATAAATTTTGTTGAGTCATCTAGGTTTAGATGAAGAAAAGCAGCTCCTAAACACAGCATTAAAAAAAACGCCTTTACTAATTTACTTTTGATTTCTATCTAATGTTTAAACTTGTTGAGTGATCGGAAACGGACTGTAAAGGGCAAACACCTTTTAACAGCACTGCATGGTGCTAAAAATAGAAGTTTCTGTTTCTGGCATAGAAATTTGTGCCAGCTTGTAGAGGACACGCGTTTCGTCACACATACTAATAGATTGTTGAATTTAAATATACCGATGGAGTTAACAAACATTTAGCTAAAATATTCCAAAATTAAGATGAAATAATTACACATATAAAGAGCAAGAATCATGTTTAAAAGCATTAGCCTTTGGCTGAATTAACCCTTAAACAGAAGCACATCCATGCTGTGAAAAAGGTCCTCTTTATGTAACATTTTACAAAAATAGTACAACAGCATTTCAAATATTCTTGACCACATTTAAAACGTGGACCTAAAACAGCTGTGTTAGGAAAGAGGTCATATAAAGAAACTAAGCTCAAAGTATACAAACGGTTTCTGTGATATTGTTGATCACATCACAGCTTAATGGTACTTTAACAGAGTAAACTTTAAAGAGTAACTCCCAGACTCAGAAAAAAAAAAGATAAACTAATGAAAATAACAGCCTCTTCAAAATGAAGATCGGGAGTGAGGATGTAAATATTTCATTTTCAAGTGTTGAAAAGTTTTTTGGAACAGTTCCTTGGAACAGCTGCATGTTGCAACATGCTTGCACTGCTTCTTTTCAGAGTAGAAAACAAAACTACAGTATTAAACTGCCTGTTGTCTGCATGCTTTCCAGAATTCAAAGGTTCTATCTCTGTGTTCCAACTAGCTCTTGTATGCAGGGTAGGGTGCACCATATACAGTACTTTACCAACTGACTACAGCATGATCTCTCTGCAATCCTGCAAATACTAGCAGGTAAATAAACCAAATTTGTTTATTTCATTATGCATTTTGCATACGTTTATTAGCAGTACCGGAAAGAATTTGATTAACCAAAGTTGAGTAAGCAGTTGTAATTATATTTGAATTAAAAGCTTAAACGTTTAATTGTGTTTTAAGTGATATGACAGGTTGTTGAACTAATATTACCTCAAAATGCTTTAATACCAAAAGCGTTACTCTGAGCCACAAAATACAGTTCCAGTGAGAGACATTTACAGTTTGTTTTGTAAAATTTGTACAATCCAACATGTGTAGAGAGCTTTTTCTATCTCTGCTTCTGTCTCCTTGAACCCCGGTCGGCCTTGGCATCGGCTCACACTGAGCCTGGTGCTGCTGGAGGTTTCTTCCTGTAAAAAGGGAGTTTTCCCCTCCACTGTCTCTACAAGTATGCTTAGTGTGAGGGATTGCATCTGAGGCAATGAGTTGATGCAATCAACTGGTTTTACTTAGACAGAAAACTTTGAATCAGTTTGGCTGTATGAACTGGTTGAATTGTCTCGGTAAAGTGCCTTGAGATGACGCGTTGTGAATTGACACTATATAAATAAACTGAATTGAATTAAAGCTACAGTGTGTAATAATTACAGGGATATACAGTCAGAAATGTAATATATTATACATA
>NW_015150553.1:769615-783258 GCF_000732505.1 Cyprinodon variegatus | reverse complement strand
GGAGATGTTCATGTTGCTGCGGTCTGCAGTCTGGACGTTAGATGTTGCTGAAAATTACACACTGTAGCTTTAAGGCTAGTGACTTATTCATTGCTTTGTTTTTTAACACTAACTGCCCTCACCTGTGAACAGGACCCTAAGACACACTCGTAGCGGGAGGGAGTCACCAGAATCATGTTCCAGTCAAGTCAGGCTCTTTCAAGCTGGGCGTTCATTGGGCATTAATTCACATAACCTGTCCCATCAACGAGGAATTAGAATCAGAAATACTTTAATAATCCCTGGGTGAAATTACTTTCGCTATGTTACTCCACTGGTAATAGAGTGACTATAGGACCAGTATGATATAACACAATTTCATACAATATATATAATTAGAGGGTCCCCATTCCATCTCGCTATCAGTTTGGGGTCTTTAGCCTGGAAAACAATGAAGACCCCTGACTTATAGGCTAATTAGTCCATCAGCCAGCTTCCAAGACAAAGCAAATCTAAATGACTTAAAGGTAAAGATTTATGATAAACAGGACAACAAATAATTGTGATCTAAACTTCACCTTTGATAGAATGAACTGGAACAATTTCTCTATATTCAAGCGAAAATCACAGCCGCCAGCTCATCCAGGAGGAGGATCTCTTTCAAGTCAGTGACTCGTTGCAATCAACAGACAGAAACATTTAACCAGTCTGACTGTATTGTCTCTGTAATGCCCCTTGAGATCACATGTGTTGTGAATTGGCTCTATATAAACAAACTGAATGGAGTTGAATTATATCAAACTCAACTATATGAAACCCTAAAATTTATCAAGTGTCTGTTTCCTTTAAAAGTATTCTAAAATATTAGGTTTTGGAATCTAGTTTGGAGATTTGAGGCCTATTTTTTAACCTGAGGATTTGAGCTTCCACTTGAACCAGGAGACTGCAACTTGCAACTAACACCATCAGTTGGTTGTTTGTTATTGTTTTTATTTTATTTTAGTTATCTTGTATCATCGTCCATAGCTAGTACAAACAGTAATAATAGAAACCAAAGGGCTACAATTTTTAGGTGAATAAATGTAATTTTGAAAAGAAAATGTGCTTGGGTTGTTATGATAACGGTTAAAAATGTATGCTTATATTTAGGGTTTTTCCACATTTTTTATGTTATTCTTGTTCACAAATATAAAACAGATTTTGAAGAGGTCGAGGCAATTGGAAAATCCCTCCTTTTTCCTGACCATTTCTGAAGTTATGATGAAGTAAATTGAAAAATCAGTGAGTGTAAGCATAAAAATTCACTTTTGTCATAGCCTTCCTTTTTTATTCTCCAGTCAAAGAAGCAACCGAACCTTAATGCAGAAAGGTGAGGCCCTGTAGGTTGCCTGTACTGTACTGCAGAGTCCTCTGCTGGCAGATGTGTGCTGCTGTAAGCATTTAGATCTCTGATAGCTGTTCCAGTATTTCACACCCTGATATCCAACGAGGGTATGCACATAACTGAGCTCCCAGCTGCTATCGGGTGACCATTACACATGTCAACACATCATTAAAATCTTTACATTTTTAGCAACCTGGACGTGCTCTAAGAGTAGTCCAACTGGGGCCGGGCTTTCAAATATCTGCAATGAAATGTTATCAATCTGGAAAAGAAAGAAATATGTGCAGATAAAGCAAGAAAAAGACAGACGTTTTAGGACAGAAAGGAAAATGTTTTTTCCTTTGGCTGCATGTTTTTGGCTGAATTATTCTCCATATTTTGTTGAGAAAAATTCAAACTGACATTTAAATTGCCTTAGGATGTTTTCTTGGATGTTGATTGGCTGTGGACAACCAGACAGGGTTTTTAGATGTGTAATGACATAATAAAATTAGTATATGTAAGTGCTCATTTGTAAATGTAATTTTAAAAGGAACGCTTAACATGTTAATATTTGTGTTCCTATAATTTTTATTTTTTTTTTCAAATCTGTAAAATTATGTAATAAATAAACTGACCTAAATATTTTCTATTTTAAAAACATAAAAATGCCTCCTATAGATTTGTAAGCCAGCAAAATTGAAAAGCTTAAATTATACCATTTATATGAAATTATTACAGCCCTTTTAGCAAATCTCTGAAATCCCTTGTCATTCCCTAAAAGGACAGCTCATCCACTAATGGGACACTTGTGTGTGGACGGGACAGATCCCCATTTTTCTTGTTTCCATAAAGAATCCATTCCACAGATTGACAAGATACTTTAGAAATCCACTCAGTGTTTTTCAGAATAATCAAGAATAACTAAAATCATGGACATTTTTTTTCCATAAATGAGCCCTAAACCATGCAGAATGACCACTCAAATAAACATTTTGGAGACATCTGCTTAACTTTGCTTTAGCACTACTTTGGGCAGCAGAAAATTGTGTAACACCTGGACAAAGCCTACAAATGACCCTGGGAGAATGTTGTTCTTCTGTAAAACTTTATTCTGACAGGATTTAAAATTTAGGGGAAAGAAATAACCGACATAACAAATCTTTAAGAGTATGCTGTTCATTTGACATTGATTATTATGGGGTTTTGCTGCTGGATGAACAGATGTTTGGTAAATTAAGACAAAATTTATATTTTAGCTGAGATGCCTGTGGGGTTACAGCAGTTGTAAAGCAGTCAGCTGTGAACCAGATATAGAGTGTGAGCATTTCTGACCTTATAGTTTTAACTGTTTGTAGTAGTTCACGAGCAGGAGATTGAACTCTTTATTTCCCACATTGTGGGACTATAACAGGATTTTACTATTTCCTTTCTATTATTATCAAAATTAAATTCCTCCCCTGGAGGATTTAACGTCACAAAAGAATTGGAACCTGGGATAATTTTATTTGAAATTATCAGAGATGATGTTTCAAAAATAGGTGGAAGCAGATATTCTTCAAAATAGACGATATTTCTTAACAAAATGCTCCACTAAATGGAGTTAATATATAAACTCAGGCCAATTAAGTCACTATAAGCCGCATGTGGTTGGTAAATCCAATGAGCTTGTGCTAAGTTTAAAATGCCTTAACCGTCACTTAAACAATAGTGAACATGTTCATCTCTGCCCTACACAAACTTTTTTTTATTTAACTCCTGTTAGTCTATCATTCAAACATTAGCATATTTTACAGGCACTGTGTTCGTTTCCCCTTGTGCCATATGCTCCACTCTGTCTGTTTGGTTTATCTGAGCTCCCATTTTAAACTGACACCTGACAATAACAACATTTGGTGCTTGTTTCTAAAGTGAAAGTGGAATTCAGAATTGATTGTGGTTTTGCAGATAGGGAAATGAGTGCATGGTGGAACCAGACAGACAATTAAAGACAGATACGGCAAGAAGTTTTCATACTTCTATCTTTTTATTCATGGTGATAAATGGTTGTAAAGGGGGGAGTTTAACAAAAATAATTGTTAAAAAAAAGTCTTAACTTATATCTTTAAAATATCAGAATAGCCCTTTAGTTACACTGCAAATTCTGATGTAAAAATAAATTCAAGGGTATTTACCCTCATTTGAGCAGGTACAGTAGTAAATGTATCTTTCCAATTGGAAAAAAAACAACATATAAACTGCACTAGATTTGTTCAATGAAAGTGGTTATTTTCTTATTCAATTTTTAAAACTTTTTGCAGTGTAAAAATATGCATGTAATAAACATATAGAGTATGACTCAATTGCATAAATAAGTAAGTTAATATATTAATTCCGTGTGATTATTAAATATGAAACGCTGAGTGTACTCAGTTTTCCTTCATGGTTTTCTCAATCCACTCCATGTATTTGCAGATATCCAGCATAACGATGGTATTGGCACATTTATCTTTAGGCTCGCTAACGACAATTCCTTGTAAATGACCTTTGTACTCCACAGCTGAGCCTGAATCCCCCTAAAAAAACAAAGGTCAGAGTGAGCAGAATAAAAAAAAAAAAGATAATTAGTATAGTTAGGAAGCAGGATGGTTTGCTTACATAGCAGGAATCCACTCCAGGTTTGTGGGCACAGACTGTAGATTCATCGCTGGCGTATTTACTGTCAGGTTTGTCGTTCTCACCACACTCAGAGATCAGTGTTGTGGCACATTTTACATTACTGATAGGTTTACTCCCTGGAGATTCAAATGCCCAGACATTTTCGTTTATTTACAAAAAAATAGACAAATTTAATTATAATTTTTTTTTTCAAACCCCCACCTATTTTATCTGCTCCCATGCCTCCAATTGCCACTTCTGTTTTTGGCTCTAGCTTCGTGCAGTCTCCTGAAGGAAGGCTTATGGTGGGATATTTGGCTGGCACGTCCTTGTTTAGCCGTATGAGCATGATGTCATGTTTATCGAAGGTGTGCTGCTGTTTAGTGGAAATGATTTGCTCCTTTTCAGAATCGAATACTGTTTTCATTTTTGATAATTTATCATGGTTTAAGCCTAAAGTCACTTTGACCTCCCTGCAAAGGTGTAATGACAGAACAAAATACGATCATGTCAAATTTTCTGATATGAAATATATTTCCTTTAACTTGATAAAAACACAACAAATGCTGTTATTAAAAAACAACAAGCATAGTAGAGGAAAAGCAACCATTAAGAGTAATATCTTACTGCTCTGCACAGTGAGATGCTGTGATGACCCAGCGGGTGTTGAGCAGAGCGCCTCCACAGATCTTCCCACCTTGAACAGACTTTATCTGAACATGGTACCGCCGGTTGTCCTTACAGGACTTGCTCCCAATAACCCTCTTCTCAATCATTCTTGAAGCTGCACCTGAAATAGGAACATTCAGCTGCTTCAGACCAAAACCTAAACACGCAAAGCAGCATGTCTGCAATCATCTATGGAAGAGCAGACAGCAACATTTGAGCAAAGTTATTTGTTAAAGTAGCTGTAGAAGGGAAATAAACTCACCTGCAGCCAGCAAAATAAGGACAAAGCAAGGCTTCATTGTGGTTCTACCTGATGGGTCTCCTCTGGTGTCTGTCTGACGGATGCTCCCTCTTTTATAGGCCTTATCAGACTTTGAAGGACCAGTAAAAGATCTCTGTTAGGATGGACAGAGAATTCAAATGACCTGAAAAGGACAAAGATAAACGGCGGGGGCTTAGGAGAGCACCAACATTTTATCTATATAATGAATTTTACCCTGTTAATTGAGTTACTGAAATAAATGAACTTTCCAAAATCAAATTAAAGAAATGTATTATGTTATGTGTTCACATTGTTTTGCAACTGAATAGATTAATTGGATATGACTAAAAGTCTTTTTTGTTCTTTGGCCTCCTTTGTTCAGGAATCTTTTCAGCAATGTGCTGCATAAAATTAACTGAAGCTCTTTTCCCTCTGAGTTTCTGAGTTTTCCATCTGGTAAATTATTATTATTAATTTTTTTAATTTAGTTTTAAAATGAAAAAGTTTTTACTTTCAGTATTTGTGTATACACTGTAAATTCCAATAGCTGTCAAAGCTTGAATTAATAAGTTAGCTGTATAATGTGTGCTTCTTAATTGGTTTTACAAAGTAACAATTAATTGCATGGTGAAAAAAGGTATTTACTTTTTATTTCGAGTGAGTGTAACTTTTTTGAAGTTGCTAAGAGTGACTTTTTGGAACTCAACCTAAGAACAATCAGGGCTGGGTGTGAGCATGCTCAGCAGAAGCCACCAACGGTCATAACCCTGTTCAGGACCGCATGGTGCCTGTTGGACTACACAGACACATTTGATGGAAATTTAATGATTTGATCGCTTGTGAAACAATAAGGTCAGTTTTCAAGCAACTTAGGTAATATTATTTAATATATATATATATATATACACTATATATTATTTATATAGTATGTGTGAATTTGTATTTCTGTGTCTGCTGAAATACATCAGCCAACATTTGTTAAACATTAACAAGTTAACAGGCAGAGTACATGTTTGCACATTTTTTGGCGGCTTTCCAACATCATCCAGGGATTCAACAAAGAAGAAATTTCCGAGTTACAAATTAATGCATGAATGCATTTTTCTGCATCTAGTGTGTAGATAAAACACACAAAAGGCAATTTGTAAGCACATTTTGCACCCACATTGGTTGGACAATTAGGAGTACCTAAGTTACTTTACTACTAGTTTCTGTTCAATCTTTTGCAAAGCCAAAATGATGAGAATACATGATAACAGTTGGCAAGTGGCTGTCACAATGTTAACTTAACCAAACCTTTTAACATTAATATGCATTTTTAACACATCTCCATCAAGGAGGGAAGTTCAGGGCCATATCACCACTAAGATTGCTCTTGCTCTCCCTCCCAATTGTTACTAAAATTTGTGTCTTTTGCAGGGTGTTACAGGGACACATTAAATATAAAACATACATGAGTTTAGTGTATTTCTTTGTCATGTTTCACATGTCTTTGAGTTGTTTTAACATTAATCCTACAGTCAAATACATTATTGTATTTTTTAGATTTAAATGAAATGTGCTAAATAGTTTAGATGAATTCACTTCCCTAAACTTTATATATGAAACATATATATTAATTCTTCTTTCCTGTAGAAATTATCATCTCACATGTTCTGATTTATCTTGCAAAAGTCAAAATAAAATAATGTATATATATATATTTATATATCACAAAAATTTTCCCGTGAAAAAAATTCTTGCAGATGCACTGGACTTGAAAGCAGTGTATTTTTCTACAGACAAAAGACAACAGTTGTTAAAACACTTATTTAAAATACGGGGGGTTTACTCGGCAACAGCCAATACCTTGTCTTCATAACAATTGCTTGTGCACTTTCAAATCTTTTAATGAACTCAAAGTGCATTTATCTGTTTGGCACCATCAATCAGACAATGGATAAGCCTGTAAAAAAAATGGGGTTTGCATTTTGTATTTGTTTTGGTAACTTTTTAATCTTACGTAATCTTGAATTTTATTTTTTTTATCCACTTCTAGAAGCCAGATGTGACAGCAGTGCATACCCTTGTTCTCCAAGGCATCCCTGTTCTACTTGGTGTGGAACTTCTATAACACCTTCTTTGTAAGTTCTCACATCTTAGAGGAGCACATGCTGTATATCACAAAGATGGGCAGCATGCTGTGACATTTCAATGTATGCCAACAGGGTGATGCTATAGCCTAGCTAATGTGAAATGAGAGAAATACAGCTTTTGCATATTTAAGATTCAGTCCATATAAAAAATAAACAATGAAAAATCCCCTAAAAAAATAAAGCAGCCATTCAACTAACTCCTATTGCATTCCATGTCACAGTCTTACAGTGCTCAGTGCAACAATGCCACGCCCACTTGCCATGCTGCAATTGTGGGTTCTGCACAAGAGGTAGAATATTTCTCTCCCTCACATACTCTAGCTGTAACAGCAATAACATCTGAATAAATTGACTGAAATCAGAGCTTAATTTTATTCATGTTTTCAAGCTGGGTGTAGAACAGATCACTTGATGACAATTGACAATGCCTATCTACATTTACCTGATGTAATGTTGTTTTTCATTGGTTGTATACAGGATTCTGACAGTGCTGAGGCCTGGGCCCAGGTATCTGTTGGGTTGCTGACTGTCATTAGTGAAGATGCACCTCTCTATCAAAATCATCCCCATCTTCTAGTGTCTACCACCATCATGATATCTGTTACGTTCTCTAAAAAATGAGCTTTAACAGCCAATTTACTGGTGTCAGTATCTATAGATCAATTCTAAGCACTTTGACATGTTCTGACAGGTGTGCTGTTGATTTTATGGTCCAAAATGCAGAATTAAAGCTCTAATTTTATATTTGTTGCTAAAGACAAAGTTGGGAATTACTGTAGCTCATTGTCTTTGCAGTTGTAGTTTTGCATTTGCAAGATATATGTTCTATTTGAATGTTATGGTATGTTTTTATCTGAAACCACAAACGAAGAACTAGTGAGTTTTGCATATCATTTGTTTCAACATATTCTTATTATCTTGTTCTAGCAAAGTCCTTTTAAGGTGCTTTATGGTCCGAAGGCGCTACCAATACTGACCAAGAACTGGAGGAATCGGCATTCACCTAAACTTCATACATAATAAACATATTTTTGTTTATTTTCATTTCTAATTTTTATATATTATTTTAGAATATACTTCAACTTTGTCATTACACAGTCACAAGTACAAGCAATGAAATGTAGTTTGCATCTATCCAGAAATGCTATACAGGAAATATTTATGTGTGCACAGGGACTAGGCATGCACTGACTTTAAATTGTATATATAAGCAGAGTGATTTTAAGAGTCTATAAAACAAATAAATATGAAAACCTATACAGTACTTATAGTTGGTGTCAGGAGGCATTCAGGAGTACGACAGCTGTGGGGAGAAGCGGTTTGAAATCTCCAAATGCTTAGATGCTCTGTTTGATTAATATGGGAGTGGCCCAATCAGTCCCTGTATCTTAATCCAATAAACGGATAAATCAGTATGGAAACACCAAACATGCCATTTCTGACCCAAAATGAATAACAGCAAAGGACCTGTTGAACATATTCCAGTGGTCCAGGAATAAGCTGGACTGATTACCTGCAACACATGTGGCACACAGCACTCAGAAAAAAACAGATTAGAACGGGATGGGGGTTGTTTTTCATTTTTTTTATTTCCATGTGAATCAAACAAAATATACGAATTTTGAACAAGAAAATTGTTTTGCTCAGGAATACAGAAAAAAATGCAATAAAAATAAATTCACAAAGTGTAATATAAATGTAAAAAAAAATTTGTTCTCTACTATTAATAAAGGAAATGATTATTTAAGTCATAAAACTATAATAAAGTTACATTATTAAAAGTCAAAGCAACTAAAAGGAAAGTAAATATGTTTTCCATAAACAACATAAAAAAAAATACAGAAAAAGACGAGAAGCAAACGATCTGGTGCCAAAGAAGTTTTGTTGGCATGTTGCCATCAAGGCTTTATTGTTAAGACAAACATTATTAATCATTGTTCTTAAGACGGTATGTCACTTTGAATCAGTCACCACCTCTACTTTCTAGTCATCTTCCGTTAAAGTGACTTTTTCTTTCTTTGCATTATTAAAAAAGCAACCAAATGAACCATCAGCAGATCTTCAACATAACATTTTATCAGTTTAAAAATGATGCAGAAAGGTTTGAATAGAAAAAGTGTACATTTTATTAACATTTTTTTTTTTTATTCACTGAATAATGATCTAACTTGCTCCGCCAGCTGCACACCATCTTAACTTAAATACAATAAAAAAAAAAAAAACAGTTACAGCTTCCAGAGGGAGTCATCTAGATATGCAAAGAGCATTCCAGGAACAGAACTACCTACACGATTACTGCACTCTTGGAACAGACAGCTGATGATAAAGCATTACGCAAATTAAAATCTACCTCAACACATCTATATCACAGAGACACTTAACAAAAAAAACATATGTTGTCCTGCTGAAATTACAAGATGACAGAGTTTCTTTCAATACATAAATGACATTCTGTTACCTTGGTGCCTAGAACTAGTTATTAATATTTGCACTTCCCCAGTTTCCACTCAGTGTTGCTACACTCTGAATTGCACAAACGCGCCACAGAGTTGCAGATCACTTTTACTGGCTTCAATGAGCCACAAAGCACAACACAATGCTCCTGCTTTGTGTAAATTTTTACAGTTATATTACAGCAATGCTTAGAAGTCCCTGCCGGCAGTAAACACAGATGCAGCAGACCGTGTTCGTTTAACTTCCACGCTGTCGGCAGCTTCAGACGTTGACACAAAACTACTAGTTTAGAGCAGCGAGATGAGCATTCCCAGCGTCTCCTATTTTCAAGTTTTCCCACCTTACTGATGACTTACAAAGCCGCAAAATGGCGTGTGTGCAAAATGAAAAATAAAACACGTGTTTTGCAGAATTAAACGCAGCTCAGAATGAAAAGCTTGTTCCAAATGAAATGGTTGAACATTTCTACATTCATATGGAGTTTCTTACTCAATATAAATATTTTGAAATAAAAATGTTTGCAGCAAAACATTGGAATATTCCTGTATAGGAGCCGCTTTTCTAGATATATTTACTTGTTTTTAAGAAATAACCGTTAAATAAACCAAAGTCATACACCCCTTTTGTATAAAAAAAACAGAAACAGAAAACTACAAATGGGGAACCTTAATTTCCTTCTCTTACAGGAAGGTCAGATTTAGGGATTAGGGAATACTGACTTAAAGTAAATAAAAAAAAAAAAAAAAGGTGTTTCTGGAGAAAACATCCAAGAGAACTTTGAAACTTTGTTAAGGATGCTATATTTAGAGCTGTAATACGGCGCCCTCTGCTGGGTGATGTGTATCACAGGAACCATGTGGATTCTAAAGCTCATCTTTTAATAATTAACACCTACTATCCAGTGACCATAATATATTTAAGCATGTAAGCAAAATCTTCTAATTTTAGTTCACCTCAATGTGGCTCAAATGGCGTCAAGTCTTGAGACGACTTCAGTCATGTTTAACATCCGCTAGGACGACTGACGAGATGTTTTAAAAAGAAAAAAGAAGAAGAAGACACATGACAATTGGTCAAAAGGAGAAAACAAAAGGTAAACTGGTCGGCTTTAAGAAAACCATAAAAACTCTGCAGCTTGGTTTGGTTTTCGCTGAGTTTGTTTCATTGCTCTGTGAAGGTGTTGGGCTGTGGTGGACACCTTCTGTTCACTGTACGGGAGATATTTGTCTGCAAAATAATGATTTAACATTGTTAGTCAAACAAAGCAAAAGTGATATAATGTAACTGGTGCATCTCAAATAAAAAAAACAACAACAATTAAATTGAACAGGTTTTGGCGCTGAAATACTTTTTGTATGGTTGGTGTCTCTAGGTGTGCAGAAAAGTGTGATTTCCTCGATGTGCTGCATAAATATATTTATATCCTCTTTGGGTCATATTCTTCAATCTGTTTATCTTCCTTCCTTATCTATTCTTTTTTTTAATCAAAACACTGCGGTATTTTCTGCAGAGCTGCTAAACAAGGTCACGGACCTCTGGTTCTCCAGTCTATCAAATCCACCATTTTCATTTTTTGCAAAAAGCCTTTCCCCCAGGCTCTGAGTTGCTGAAACTTTAAGTTGATAATTCAGAATGTTTGGTTTCTTTGTGTATTATTCCCTTCAACTCATTACACCGTTCCACATTATCTGCACAACTAGACAATCTTATCTCTACTATCAGCCTTCAAAGCAGCGGAGCTCTGTGACCTAAAGGGGGGTAAGGTGTGATGGGCTCTAATCGCATTTAAGGAGACGGAATACCAAAACAAATCAATACAGTTCCCCTTGATATAGACTGAATGATTGCAATGAAAAAAGAAAGGATTTAAAAACTTGTGTCCCTTTAAGTTTAATTATCCCATGTAAAATCCTGTCTAAAAGTAATCTTTCCAGGGGAAACTTTTATTCTGTTTTCAGAGTGGAGAGACAGACTAACCCACTTGTTTCAGGTCTAGTCTGGGGTTTTCACAGCTGATACCCTAAAGGTCATGCTGTCTGCTGCTGTTGGTTCACACAGTTTTATCTGTGTCTAAAGTCTAAAGTCAGATCAGTCATCTACAACATTTTAGACCACTTTATGCTTCCTGTTTCAGAAATGCTTTAAGGAGATGCTGGTTTTATTTTCTGGAAGGAGTTGGCAAATGCCCACACTAAAAACTATCAATATCTACTTCAATGACCAGTAACAACATGCTTGACTGATGAGAGACACCGGACCAAACACTGTAGACTAACCAAAAGCCTCAGTTGAAGCACCCAAGACTTTTATTAACGCCTTAGCTGAACCACAACTGGTCGCCTCCCTGCCACCCTGATTCAGTTAAACTGAATGTACCAGGTGCTAATGGCTTTTTGAATTACGACACACCTCTGTTATAATCACTTTCATGGGTCTTAAATATACTAAAAGCTAGTTTTCAGGAATTTGGATTTAGGTTTTTGATATCTTCAATTCATTCTTTCAAATTAACTGAAAACTACTGATGAAAATCCGGTGCTACTCAGACAAGATTACGCCAAGTTTAACCCTTCACTTTTCATTTATAATGCAATTCAATAGAAAATCTGATTTGTCCTAGGAGAAGCATTAGAATGCATTTCAGAATGTACCTTAAAACTGAGCAAGTGCAGCTTGTTTGTCGGCTTCAAACTCCCCTTCGTTGTCATCGTCTCCATTGTAGTCCGCCATTTCATCCTCCATGTTTCTATCTGTTAAAAACATTAAAACAGCAACTTAAAGAAGATCTGTTCTGCAACCAGACTAAATGTTTTAATATGAAAATATTAATAGAAATTACTTCTCCGTTCTTTCTCCAGATCAGCCCCACCAACTACTTGCTCGTCATCGTCGTCATACTCATCCTGTTCCTCCTGGTTCTCACCAATAGCTGCCTCATCTGCTTTCCCTTGACCAATCAGCATATCCTCCATTCCAGGATCTGCTTCTAAAAGAATAGCTATTTAGAATAATGTCACAAACGGGCATAAAAATGGCTTATTCCTCTGAGATCTTCACCATTAGCCTTGGCACCTTCCTCGTGAGCGTCCATCACCTCCATGTCTTTATCAGCTGCAAGATTGTCTGTCAACCTTTTACCAGTTGTAGCTTCAGTTTCTTCCGTTTTGGCCTCTTTTTTCTGCTGCTTGGTCTGAGTCTTTGAATCGGTGGATAAAACAGTCTGGGACTCGACCTTAGGAAGGTCATCAGTTGGAGGCTGCTCTGAGGAGACTAAATGAAATCATTTCGTAATTAGCTAAAGCAATAACTTCAAAAACCTTATTTTAGTAGCTTTTAAAATAAGTGTATTAACTTAAAATATTAAATGAGCATTAGAAATAATCTAGGGCCAATAAGATGCTCAGTCAAACATCTTCAAATGGCTAAACAGTAAATGTGACATTACACAGTATGTGCATGATGTATTTTTAAATAAAATAACCTCATCATTTTTTTTTTCCTTTTACCTTTATCAACGTTGATTTCGTTGCTAAGCAACTCAGGAGCTTTATCTCGTTTGTCCTGAGGGATGCTTGTATCATTGCTCACAACAGCTGCTGTTCCAGCCTCACTGGGAACAGCCTTCACTGTTGGCTCTTCTTTCACTGCTCCATTCTCTGTGGTTTCCTGCTCAGGGGTAAACATTCAAAAACTATTTTTACTAGAGGAGCCCATGCAACAGGAAATTACCCCCCCACACATGCATTATATCTTTATGTAACTGCACCAACATTTACTATGGAGGTACTCAATTTCTAAGGATACATTTAAACTGAACGCTTAAAGGCACACTATGCAACATTTTTCAGTTAATTAATGTGTTCCATAACGTTTTGGATGATTAAATGAGTCATTTCAGGTTGAACAATGGTATTCTTGGCCGCCCTGGTGGTCTGTGGGGGAAATACCGCACTTGCAATAGGGGGTTTTCAGGTGACGTCACGCTCACGTGACTACTCAGCGCGTCCGCCATATTGGGTGGCAGCCTTAGGCAGTATTGACAGTAAAAAATGGTGAAAACGTTTGTAATTGTTGGTTGCACGGCCCGTGGAGGTGGAGATCAACGCTCTTTCTATCGCATACCAGCCGTAATCGTGAATCAATG
>NW_015150553.1:761894-769230 GCF_000732505.1 Cyprinodon variegatus | reverse complement strand
TACCTTTAACTAAACGGAATAATGGGGAAAATGACTTTTGATACATGTCCAATCTATTTCAAGATTTTCACCAAGTAAACAAAACACTATTCATTAGCACCGGTGAACGATAACTTGTTAAATTACAGTATTTCTATTTTGAATGCATATGTCACATATAGCCAAACAAGAAATGTAAATTACCTGTACTGGATCACCTGGAGGAAGAAAAGCTTTCTGCATATTCTTCTGAACTTCTAGTTTAACTGCAACTAATTTCTCGTCACACAGCTTCTTTTGGGAAAGGACCTGGGACTGACAGTGTGCCCTGCAAAAGAGATAAATAAAGAAAGAAAAAGAAGCAGATTCACATCAACCAGGATCAGATATGCTTATATATTTTTTCCCCAGCATGTATCAATTTAATAAGAAAATCTTCAATGCACTTAATGTGGATTGACCAATATAAAGCTGTGCAATATTCTGCAGTGAAAATGCCATGAAACTAAAGTCATTAATGGTTACAATAGCTCTGTAGAAATGTGAGGCAGTAAAGCAAACCTTTAAATCGAAAAATACAATGAAACATAACTGCAATCATTTTTATTTAACTGAAGCGTATCACGAGCATCGTGCTTTTAAGGTTGCACGAGGGAAATCTTGGTCATTATACTGAATCAGTAAGCCTAATAGAATAATGCTGAAAACTTGCATTGGATGTAAACTAGAAATATTTATGGGTCTTTGCACCAAGGAGAATAAATGTCTTTTCAAAGGGCCCCTTTCATTCTAAGCGGAAAACAAAACAAATGGGTGGATCAGCGACACATCTTAAACAATTCAGCAAACAGAATCGAGGAACCGATTTCCAAATCGCTGGTGATAAATTTGCTTTTGTGAATACAGCGCATTTTCATAAATTACTGAGCACCTGTCTGTGATGCACAGAACAGATTACAAAAACTACATAAGCAAAAGAAATTCCAAGCAAACTGGGGTGTCCTGTAGGACAGTAAAAACTACAGAGCATGTGAAAAACAATTTCCAGGTCTAGCCAGAGATACTGATTTGGTTTCAGAGCTGATCTTTGATTGGCAGATTTCAAAACATAAATACTGTTTTATTCAAACCATTCCAATGGTCGCATTAGAAGGTAAACCTCTGGCTAAATCACAAGTCTTTTACAGCCTCAAACAGGTCTCCCTCTTGGATTCTACTTCATCTTCCCTTTCCTTGTGGAGGAAAATCATCCCCACAGCATGATACTACCACTACTATGTCCCTGGGGGTATAGTGGCTGATATGACGTAAAAAATGTTGACCTATTCGTAGTGCTGTTGTCAAACATTCTGTCACTCAAACATGACTTGAGGCAAAAAAAAAAAAAAAAACACTTTTTAAATTTCTAAACAATGGCTTTCTCTACCTCGCTTTCTTTCATGACTACTGTGGTCTTCACAAGATGTCTGCATTTATACACATATTAATTCGCACATACAGCTGCACATCATTTGGTAATAAGGTATTTTTGAGGAAATCAGTTGAATTTTATTCTATATGAGGTATTGCAAAAACAAAAAAGAAAAAAAATAAATAAGCTCAAAAGAAATCAACCCATTAGCTTGTTTTTTTAAAGAACTCTAAACAAATATAAATGTGTAAAGAAATCTTGTCATACATGTCAGCAGTGAATTTATTGCTGAGGTTGGCTGTGTTGGTTTGGCAACTCTGCAGCTCTTTCTGAAGCTTCCCCAGGTCGTCGTTCAGCCGATTCAGCTGACCTGCAGAACAGATGCAAACACAGCAAGAGACTCTAAAGCTCTTCAAGCTGACGTGGCCGCTCAGCTTTAGGGAACCAGAGGTCACATTTTATCAGCTACCTTTAAGTTCCTCTATGGTTCTGGCACTGGAGGAAATACTGTCCTGTAGTTTAACCTGCAGGCAAAAACAAAATCAGCATTAAACTTAACAGCCGTTTTTATCTTCCACATAGAATCCCTTTGAATCAAAAACATGGATGAAATTAGAAGTAATTAGAAGAAATTAGAAGAAATTAGATGAATTAGAAGTACCTGATAAGAAACTATCAGGTACTTCTAATTCCATATGATCACCTTCTCTTGGGTATAGGTGTTATGGACATCATCTAGTTCTTTCTTATGAATGCTTTCAATGTGATTAATATGCTGCATCTGCTTCTGGATCTGGTCCTCAAACTCCTTCTTCTTCTTCATATCCGCTACTCCTCGCTCAGCCTCTCCACGCCGCAACTGGCCTTCCAGCTCATTCAGCCTCGTCTTTGTTGAAATACACAAATAAAAACTTTTAAATGAATGGATATCAGCCCTTTGTGGTAATGACTCCAGAGGCGACATAAGTATGGATTCATTTAGGTTTGGAGGTGGGCTTTAGTTCTGTACTAATTTTAAATCTATAAAACAGGTTGAAATATTGCACCAAAATATTTGTGCAGGTCACAAGTGGGCTCTGGCTAAATGTAGATATGGAGATGCTTAACATTCATTAACACAGACAGAGGTATGATGTATATACATATACACACAAACACATTTTAAAACTGCACAAAAGAAGAAGCAGCAGATAAAAAGAACAACACTAGAGCGAGCATGCATTACTGATGTAACTAAGTGATGTTTTTAAGCAGTTAGGAAAATCAGCAAAAACTGTCTCAGATTTCAGGTATTAAGAAAACTTGTTAGACAGGTGGAGAAACTTCAGCTGCTTCTCCACCTTGCTTTGCTTGGGAAAATAAATAAAACTCCATCCTGTTGAGTCTGAATGAGATTTGTTTAGATTGTATACTCAATATTAAATCAAATAAGAAAATGTTTTTCCACTTTGCCATCTTAAATGAAGTAGTTCAAAGGATTAGTGTGAAGAGTGCTGCCTTATTTTAAGCCGGGTTCTATACAAGCAAGTTTTCTGATTAATATTATCACAACAAAGACAGTGTTCATCAATGAACATTTGATGTTGTGTTGATCTGTTATTAAAAAAAGGTGAAAGTAAAGATCTCAGATTAGATGTTATCTTTAGTTTTTAATAAATTTAGACTCAGTATAAGGACCTTATTCATATAGTAACCAGGATTTATCTTATCCAAGCCATTGCAATGTTATACATGTCAAGGTGGCCTTCGATTAACTTTTACCTTTGTAAATTCCTGCAACCATTTTGCACCATTTATGAAATCCAAACTTCTTTTTTCATTAAAGTGTAATAACACCATTTAGGACACAGTTCAGATTTGCATTTGCTAGATATCACCAGGTTTTAAAACTGATTTACTAACACACTCTTTCACAGAATTATAATATACTTAAAATGTTTTTATCATTCACAAATTAATGGAAAAGCTCAACCACAAGCATAGTAAACTCTAGCATTATTTAAGCTGCAGGCCTTCTCTTTCTACAGGCGTAGTTTAGTTTAAGTAGGTTTTGACATTTTTGAGGGTTTCCTGTTACATTGTTGAAGAGTGTTACTCTGTCAATGTTTGATCTCTACAGGATGCAAGACAAAGTATGTCACTGTTTTAAAAATGTCTCATCTGCATTTCATACATGAACCTTTCCTCTTTAAAACAGGCCTTCTTTGTACCATCATAAGGAAAAAACTGTTTCTAACATTTATCCAGCTTAGAGATGTCCCGATCCAGGTTTTTGCACTTCCGATCCGATACCGATATTGTTTTTGGACTTCCGATCCGATACCGATACTGGCCGATACCAGCCTATCCGAGCATGTATTTAAGTTTAAGTTAAAGTATTTAGCCTTAGTTGTAAGACTCATGTTGAAAAGGGTTTTAGTAATCTTGATAACATCTAGCCAGCTAAATTAGGTGAGATTGAATAAAACACAATGATTGGTAACAACAAACTTACCTGTTTATTAAGAGATAAACACAAACTGGACAAAATTATGAATAACAATCTGAAATTGCACAGTGAACAGTAAAACCGTAAACAGTTAAAGGTGCAAGTATTACTGTAAGTTTTAATAAAAATGCAAAACAGAATATGGAAAATATTCTATTAACTTAGAATCAGGACTCTACTCTTGAAAAAAGACACTGCTTAAAAAAAAAAATCAGTGCAAATAATAGTGAACTATTACACAAAAATGCCTTATACTCCCCAATGTCCTCCACACCTAGTCTCCATCTACACATAGTGCAGGATAAAATAATCCCACACGGCTGACATTTTCCCCGCTATCTTCCAATTCACCTGTTTTAATGGTTAGGCCGGGAGACGGACCCAAAAAGACCTGTGGGTGTGTTGAAGGTGTTCTGGAAAATGCGGACCGGATTCAGGGAACACTGGCGCAAAATAGTGGAATGGATCATTTCAATCGGTGAAACTGGAAAATACAGACCAGATTTTTTTTTTTTAAACTGGATCGGCAGTCTGGATCGGCATTTTTACATGCTTTGCCGATACGCATTTTTTTGCCAATATCGGCATCCGATCCGATACGTGGATCTAAATCCAGCTCATAAGAGGAGATAAAAAGATGTTTTACGATGACGGGAGGAAAACTGTTAACAAAACATCAAGGTTAAATAATCTGGGGCAAACAAGAACACAGAACTTAATATCAATCTTATTTAAGAGCATGAAAAGCTTGGATGAAACTACTTTTTTTTAATATTCTTTATGTAAACACCAACACAGCTATCTACAGACAGACAGACACGTGTAGGTTGGCCTACCTGGAGCTCCAGGGTGTGAGAACTGGACACCCAGTAGTTAAAGCCCAAAACCAAGACACAGGCAATAAGGGCAGCAACCATCAGAGAGGGGGCTCTTCCTCCTCGCCGACCGTTCCCCAGTCCTCCCATGGTATTCTACAAACCTGCAAGACAAATTCATCAATGTTTTTACAACTGCCTTTGAATTAAAATATATATATTTATACATTCCTGTAGATGGTATACTTTTCACCATACATGTCCTGAATCATCAAAAGAAAGGCCTGAGATCATGAAATTCTACCTCAGCATGCAGGTACCACAACATGGTAGATATTCATGATACTAAACCCTGCAGGGAACAAGGGACACTATGCATGAAAGTAAACATGTTAAGAGGTTTTAATTTGACATGTATTACTGCATTTATTCCCAATCCCTGCTCTTCTTTACGAAATATTCCATCTGCATTCACATCTGATAAAGAGCATTTGAAAACATTGAAACATAAACTGAATTGAAACATACATATTTAGCAGAGATGAATCAATACAGCTGTTTATTTATTTTCTAGGTTGATGTTGATACAAGTTATTTTGAAAGATGCCCAAACTGCTGCTTCCAATAGCTGCACAGGACAGAAGGGAGAAAACCTCACATTCTCTAAAAGTACAAGGGGAAAAAATATATATTAATACGGTTTATCGGCCAGTTGGGTTTTAAATAATCAGCATATCTGATATCAGCCCAAATTCCAACATTGTGTCCAATATCCCTACAAGAAATTGACAATGGATGAACCATATCCTGTTGTTAATAACATCATAAATCAAAGTATTGGATTAATGTTTAACATTCAATTTGGAAAAGTTTCTTCTCCCTAAGCCTGTCAGCTGTAGATAGTTCACATGTTATTTGTCATTTCTTTTTTTTTTTTAAACCAACTGTATATTTTGTACAACTCTATATGATTTTAAGTACCAAATCAGATATTACCCAGTACTTGAGTAGCTTATTGTAGCAGTTGTTTACTTTTACTTGAGATATTTTTGGAGTAGTGCTTATCTTACTTGAGTTCAATGTTTCAGTTCTCAGCCCTCCACTGGTCCTATGCATCCTTTTACTGTCCACAAAATGTGCTACTTTATAAGGATCTATCACATAAAACCCATAAGAAATAGATTAAGGTTTGGGTTTGTAACATACAGTAAAGAAATTTACTACCTGGTATACTAAGACCTTAAGTCTACTGCATCATGAAAACCAATAAAATCCTTTTACTGGGGGAACTCACAACTTATTGGCATTGCTCATGTCAATATTATGAAAAATGTGCAAAGAAGGAAGCAGAGAATCAATCTAAAGCAGAATAGTAAATTTAAAATAAAACTACAACTGCTGCTGTTACCATCTAAGACTTATAAGATAGCGATTCATCTGGACAGAAAGAGGTTAAACAACAGGACAATATAATTTTTTCCTGTCACATATCAGCCTAGCTAGTTTAAATAGAGCATACAGCATGAGTGAGCATGGTGTATGCAAGAGTAATTGCTATATTTTCTAACTGTAGCAAGTGAGCATTGCATAAACATTAAAAAATGGTTCCCTTATCATCATGGTCAAAATCAAGAAAGGTACCAGTGCAGTCGGGGTTAATGTTATGTAGATGAAGCTATTACTTATTGACTGTATTAGCAAATGAATGGCAAAGTAGAGCAACATAACCTGATAATTTATCTGCCAGAGCAAGCAGCAGAGCTAACGCTAACACTGTTAGCAACACAGATTGGTTCCAGTTGAAATAGCTCGGAAACTATTTACTCACCAAATATGAACGAAAAACAAAAATAGATTTCAAATTGTAAAGTTTATGAATTTATCAATGGTAATCTTTTTAAAAAGGGAAGTCACGTCTTCAGAAACCCTTCAAAGCTGCAGCCCTCAGAAGCTCGTATCCATTACTGTCATACTAACAGCCTGGCCTGAACGGTCTGTGTGGAAGGAAGTAACAGTCCCGTGATGCCTTTAAGGACCGTACGACATTTGCTAATACTCCCTGGTAAAAGCTTGTTTTATCAAACATCAACATTATAAACAACTAACCATATTTTTATTATAAGAGAAACGAAATGCTTTTATGTACCGTGTGTTGACCGTTTTATTATAGTGAATTGAATACACATCCAGTTTATTGGCAAACCTTTACGAAAAAGTCCTACAGAGAGCACGAGAATGCAGCACAAGTAAACCTATTTTTTCCCAAACTATAGAAATATATTTTCTTAAATCGTATGAAGTTATCTTCCTTCCTTCCTTCCTTCCTTCCTTCCTTCCTTCCTTCCTTCCTTCCTTCCTTCCTTCCTTCCTATTTGTCAAGTGCTGCTGAAATCCTCATATTACCAATTCACTACTGTGATCGTGTAGACCAGGGGTCTGCAACCTTTCATATCCAAAGAGCCGTTTTGCCCAGAGTTCGACCAAGTAAAAGTTGTTTAGAGCCGCAAAATATAACATGACTTTTTCTAGTAAACCTATTTTTTAAAATCTTGTATAGGAAATTAGTTGCTGCCATCTCAAACAATCAACAATCAGGTATTTTTAATGTTAAAACATATAATTTTCAAGCTAATTCATAGAAAA